>NW_026858765.1:0-158670 GCF_026571515.1 Ruditapes philippinarum | reverse complement strand
CATGTTTGATTTTCACTATGAGAGCCCAAATAATTGTCCATCAAAGCAAATTGCCTCCATTATTGTGTGTAAAATTTAGTGCAAGAATGCAATCCTCTGATCTATAAACTTCCAGTGTAATTAAAACGGCAATCAAATTTTTAAATTCAACCTTTATTTTTTCAAACAGTGAAGTGAGTTTGTTTGCCATGTATACAATAAACAGATAAAAGATGTTCATTTATTTTGTACCGCCTTCTTACTCATAAAATGAGGCCAATTTTTTTAAGGTCAGAGAAATTGCTTATTTTGATAAATTGTTTTCAAGTTCTTTGTGTGTGTTGCTAAAATAGCATCTGTCAGCACCACAACAAAATTCAAACAGTATATTGCCATTCATGTAATGTGCATTAAAACTTACAAAAGATTTTACTTGATCTTCAAAAATTTAGCATTAATTTCAAGGTAAATTTTCTTTTTTGTTATATATTCAGTTTTATATAGTTGTATATCAGTCCTTAATGCATAGCCTTTGAAAAAACTTTTGCAAACTGTTTATCGTTTTAAATTGTGAGCTTTGTCTTTTTTATTATGCCCCCGCCATGTAATGGCCGGGGCATATAGTGTTACCCTGTTCCGTCCTTCCGTCATTCTGTCATTCCGTCATCATCAGTTTCCGTTCATTATCTTAAGAACGGTTAGACATATTCAACTCAAATTTGACATATGGATATGTCATGAGAAAATACAGGTCAAGTTCGAATTTGGTCATGGTTCGATGATTTTTGGCAGAGTTATGCCCCTTTTACTTTGAAAATAATATGAAATTTCAGTTTCCGTTCATTATCTTAAGAACAGTTGGACACATTCAATTCAAACTTGACATATGGATATGTCATGAGAAAATACAGGTCAAGTTCGAATTTGGTCATGGTTCGATGATTTTTGGCAGAGTTATGCCCCTTTTACTTTGAAAATAATATGAAATTTCAGTTTCCGTTCATTATCTTAAGAACGGTTGGACACGTTCAATTCAAACTTGACATATGGATATGTCATGAGAAAATACAGGTCAAGTTCGAATTTGGTTATGGTTCGATAATTTTTGGCAGAGTTATGCCCCTTTTACTTTGAAAATAATATGAAATTTTCAGTTTCCGTTCATTATCTCCCCAATGGTACAACACAATCAACTCAAACTTGACATATTGATATGTCATGAAAAAATACAGGTCAAGTTCGAATTTGGTCATGGTTTGATGATTTTTTGGGAGAGTTATGCCCCTTTTACTTTGAAAATAATATGAAATTTTCAGTTTCCGTTCATTATCTCCCTCAAGGTACAACACATTCAACTCAAACGTGACATATGGATGCGTCAAAGGAATGCGCAGGTCAAGTTCAAATTTGGTCATGGTTCAATGATTTTTGGCAGAGTTATGCCCCTTTCACTTTGAAAATAATATGAAATTGACAGTTTCTGTTCCTTATCTACCCAACAGTGTCACATATTCAACTTTAATTTGACATATGGATATGTCAAAGGAATGGGCAGGTCAAGTTCGAATTTGGTCATGGTTTGATGATTTTTTGGCAGAGTTATGTCTCTTTCACTTTGAAAATAATATAGATACATCTTAGGAATAAGCAGTTTAAGTTTGAATTTGGTCATGGTTCAATGATTTTAGACAAACTTATCTTTCCTGAATGTTGGAAAAATTTTGAACTTTCAGTTTCACCACTCATTCTTTTAGCCATTATTTTGGCTACAAATATGCAATATGCTATTTCTAAAAGGTTAAGACTGAATAATTTCAGTGCTTTGAACATTGTATGGAAATAGTTTGTGTTAACATTGAAAAGTTTTAAGGGCTTTGAACTTAAAATGAAAAAAATAATTAAAGCACCATCTGAAATTTTGGCTGCATGCGGGGGCATCCGTGGCATGATGACACATTTCTAGTGGAAATAGGCTTACTTTCACTTTGGGCCCTCTCAGTGAAAATCTAACATAGCTGACAATGTAGAACCACCTTAAACTACCTGACATTCCATGAACAATTAAGGACAGGTCAATTTGTTTCCTTGATTAAGAGCAAAATTATTTGAAGTTTTACCTAAATATATCCTAATCAGAACTAAGCAAAGCTAGGTCAACTTATTTGCTAAATTCATTTCTGTAAAAGAAACTTTAATAATAATAATAATAATAATAATAAAAGTTATAAAGTTATAATAGCTTTATGCTTAGTTAATAGTCAGGTTTAAATAAAGAAAAAGAAAGAACACACTTTTACACACAAATGCCCTTTCACAAGACTCGCACTGAAATTCTCGTTTACCAATATGCCTCTTTTTATGAGATTTTAATGATGATAATCCTGAAATTTGGAGAATATATGTATAATTACAATTTAATATACATATCAAATTATTACAACATGTACTAAGTTCCCATCCTTAATCTGCGGGAAGTTTTGGTAATGGATTTGACCTTACTAAAGTCTATCTCATGAAATTTTGTATTATCAGGTTTGATTTCCTTCTGATTGCCGTATCCAAAAATATTTCTTCCAAAAACATTATGTTTTAAGCCGTTGAGAATAGGGTCACCAATTCTACCTGTGATTTTTTTTTGTATTTTGGAAAAGAATAATTTATAAACTTGTATTCCTTAATTAATATGCAGGGCTGACAAAATGACAACCAATCTCACTAAAAGAAAACTTTGTGATAGCTGTCAAAATTTATTTTCCTGTAGAGTTCAATAGATACACATTTGATGTGAATTAAAGCTAAATCATCATTTGGATTGGCAATTTTAGTAACAGTGATGTAGCATTTTGTATGGAAGTCTAAATACCACTTTGTTTACGTTTACCTACTTTTAGGACAATTTACACTGTACTCCACATTAAACATTGGTCTTTTCACATGGCAAGCCCATGTGTTGCTCTAAATCAATTATAAAAATAATCATTAAAAACAGTTTTGTTTTTCTTTAGAGAAAACAATCATGTAATCATATTCATTTCCGAGGCTTAATGTGACTTTTAGAAATGCTCAAGTCAATTTTAACCACCGCCCTATCACTGACAAGCAAAAGCAAGAACTTTGATTTTGGCTTGCAATATGCAGAGACTTTGACCTGGGAATGGTTTGCCCATGGTAAAAGCCTAGTTCTGCCATTTGGATATATTCCCAGCCAATTTGGCACCAAATCACAACTACAAAATTGACATATTAGTGCTGGGACAGACAAAATGTAAAAAATACAGCTCATTTCTCCCATCCTTTTCCAACAATGGATGGAACTTGTTAACCAACCCACTGATGTTAAATTACCTAAACTTTCACTCAGAAATATGCTCACCTCTAAATCCCTGCCCACAGAAATCACAGAGGTGAGGTCTATTGTTCGAATGTGTAAACATATGTTCTAACATCACAGACCTCTGTGAGAAAGCCTTATCACAAATACTGCATCTGAAAAACAGACAAAATTATTTCCCTCTTATACAATTACACAGGTCACACTGCTAAACATGTGAAGTTAGTTCACTTTGTGTATACAAAAAATAAACCAATTTTAACAGTTTCAGCAAATCATCAATGGCTTTATCATGTAACTTTAAATTTTGGCAAACAACAATTCATAAAAGTTGTTTGCAAAAAAATACTCTACATACCATTTTTGGCTTAAACAAGACCTGTCGGTAGGACAGCAACACTCGACTATTCTGAGTGCTTGATATTAATATTTGAAGTATTACAAAATCTTTAACGTAAATTCTAAGTCAAAAAAGGGGCATAATTCTGTCAAAATGCTTGATAGAGTTACCTCCTCTTGTCTACAGGTTGGGGTTATGATGGTGAACAAGTGTGCAAAGTTTCAAAGCCATATGTCGATGGACTTTGAAAATATTTGAACTATTACAAAAACTTTAACATAAATTCTTAGTCGAAAAAGGGGAATAATTCTGTCAAAATGCTTGATATAGTTACCTCCTCTTGTCTACAGGTTGGGGTCATGATGGTGAACAAGTGTGCAAAGTTTCAAAGCCATATGTCTATGGACTTTGAAAATATTTGAACTATTACAAAAACTTTAACATAAGTGGTTACGCCGACGCGGACGCCGATGCTTGGGTGACTGCAATAGCTCTACTTATTCTTATCGAATAGTCGAGCTAAAAATTATAACAGTAGATTTTAAAAATAGTAAATGATTGTATGATTATGCATTGTTTTATCACAGTCAATGGTTACACATTTACATGACTTCTGACAGAACTGTACTCTGGTATAAGATATACCATGGCCTTGAATCCATATATATCTGCAGATGTGTTCATAGAGCGGTCATCATGGAATCTTCAATGTGACATGTTTGTGCCATTCCATGAAAAGCGGCTTATGGTTCCCAAATAAAAGAATGTGTGTGCCCTAAACGAGGAAACAATGGGCAGAAAGAAATAAAATCGAATTTGGTTAAGGGTTATGAAGCCTGCATATCGGAGACAAGAGGTCAAAAGACAAACCCCAAAAAAAGGGATCATATCCATAGGGTGGTTATATAGTATTCAAGTTGGAATACTGGATTTTACTTCTTACCTTTCTGAATGTCATGAACTTGTTGTAGCATTGTCTATGACCTTCAAATTTGAATTCCAGAGTTTTTAAAGTTAAGTCATTTTATGCAGGCTGGCCTGACATTATTGGTTAAGCATGCAACATTACCGGAATACCCTGCCTGAACCTAGACTGAATATCCTTTGCCACCAGAACATGTATTTAGACAGGCCAGCCTGTACATCAGGGCAGTCTAACGATTATCAAAGAAGTCATAGGCCAACAAAATATGCTTTATAAGCATAACAGTTTCTTTGATATTTGTGTGCATTTCATTTAATGGCCTATACTGTGTTTTGGTTGACTTATTTTCATCTTGATATCCCTAAAATTGATAAAGGAGAAATCCAAAAATGGAAACTGGACAAGTCCATTTCAGACATTGAGCAATGGCAATAGGTGTACCTGTATGGTTTCTCCCCAGTATGAATCCTTTCATGTACCTTCAACACTTTTTTCTCCTTGAATGATTTATTGCAATATTTACATTTCCATGGTTTATTGTCACTGTGTGTGGTCATCTCATGAGCCTTCATATTTCCCTTTGTAGTGAATGATTTATTGCAGAATGAACATTGAAACGGCCGAGAACCTGTGTGAGTTCTCATATGAACTAAAAAATAGAAAAAGCAACATTTAATTTGGATTAATTGTTTGTTTGTTTGTTTGTTTATTTTACGTCTTATCCCAACAGTATTTCAGTCATACAGGCGGGTAGTTTCCTAAGCATCGTTCCTGGAGAGTTACACCAGTACTAGACTACATTCTTCCGCACTAAACTACCAAAGCATCTCCCGGGGATCGAACCCATGCCAGAGAGGCAACTGGATTAGAAGTCATCGACTCTAGCCCCTCGACCATGGAGGCGGTCTTTGGATTAATTGGATTGGCTACATTATTTCTTACAAGCATTATTATAATATCAAAAGAGCCATCACTGTGTGTGAGCCATGCTCAAATTTTTTCTTATTTCTAAAAATAAACACATCAGAGGAAGAACATTGTAGTAAAGGGTTTTGAAAGAAAACATCATTTCTTAAGTAAAGAATTAAATTTAAATTTCAAATTTGACCCGACAGTGAAGGTAATTTATATACTAGGGTCAAATATTAATAATTCAAAATCTTGGTGTTGTCTTATCAAAGTATTATTTATTAAATTTAAGTTATTAAAATCTTAACTTATTTCCAATAACTTGACCATGAAGGTCAAGACCATTTTAAAGTGAAGGTCATAACTAAATTAATATGACTTAATATTACACTTATTTTATTGCTAAATGGGCTTCAAAACCTGACAGCATTTATGAAGCTTTATCTTACCTATGAGAGCATTATAGGTCTTCACTTTTCCTTTACATTCCTCACATCGATAAAACATCTCCCCATTCTCATTCTTCTCTGGTGCAGGGATATTTATATTTTTTGGCCGACCTGGCCCTCTACGGATGACGGGAGCCTTGTGGGGCCTTGTACGTAATCTTCTACCCAATATTGAACGATCTCTTTCCCTACTATCTCTCGTTACCACATTTTGAGGTGTTTCCTTAGAAAAAACAACAACAACAGAAGCTATCATATCAATGCAAATAAAGACTAAGAGCCAAAGTCTTGTGTTGTGGTAGAGTCTCTTTAAGGCATAGCTATATTTTAGTTACATATATGTATCAGTACAATGGTAATTAATATTGCTTTGCAAAAAAACAAACATTCACCATTCCTCAAGCCTTGTATGGCCTTGAAAGTAAACTTCTCCCAAATATTGAAATTTGAATTATCATTTACATTATCACCTTTCCTCACCACTGTGAGGTGTTCCCTTCAAAACAAGTAAAATCTTAATATCAACATAAATTTAGCTGAAATCAATACAGGGTTGGCTGTTGATAATGATAAGCGAAGGAATGTCTTTATAGGACTGATAATAAAAAGATCACACCCCAGTAACTGTTAATCAAAAGATCACATCCCTCATTCCCTGTTTTTATAACTCAAATCTTCACAAAAAAATCTGAACTTTTCTATACAAAAAAACAGACTTATAAATGCAACTTGATGTATCAAAAGAAATAACAATTTTCTATATTTTTCTAAGAATAAATGAGCCACAATTTTGTCAATAAAAGTTATAAGCAAGTAATATGTTTCGGTTTTGTAAACAGAAAAATAAACATGTAATATGTTAAGTGTTAACTAAAATTAATACAAATAAAGTCTGTACAAAGTTTCAATCAAATTCATTAATAGGTTGTAGAAATATCAAAGGAAATGTAGACTTTTGAAACAAATTTATCATGAAAAAGGGAGATAACTATGTGAAATCAAAGATGATTTATGGGACATGGAATGTGTCTTCATAGTGTCACCATTGATGTTTTAAGTTTCATGAAAATATTCAATGTACTTTTTGAATTATCAAAGAATCAAGAAAGAACTTAAATATAGACAAATGGAAAGTGAACCATAAGGTTTTTTTTTCTGTTTAAACATAGTTTCACATAGCAACAAGTTTTTTTACTTGAAGGGACCAGAAATAATTTTTCAAGATTAATGTTCCATTTGATGTGATCTAGTACGATATCATTCCTCTTATGTCTGTATTTATCTTAAAGCTGCAGTTTATAAATGTGTTTAAAAAAATTTTGCTGTTGCCTGTTGGGATAAAAATGTTCTTACAGTTTTGTTGACCTTTTTAACAGTATTGTTGTAAATCTGATCAGAAGTTATGATTTCAAAAGGAAAACATCACAGTTACACTTAAGTTTGTATACCAGTTTCAACATGCTAATGATAACTAAAATAAGTTCAGGACAACAGAAAACTTTACCTTCTTATCAAGTCCTGAGTTATCTATTCCTGTTTCAGCACTTTCTGATGTAACACTAGCAGCATGGCTAAGCATTCCAGGTGTATACCCCGCTATTTTAAATTTCTGCACCGTCCCGTCAGACAGCTCTACAGACATGTGTATACATTTATCATCATCCTCATCTTGGTCATCATCTGCAATAACACAGATCAAATATATAAATCAACCTATAACCTGCTAACTTTGTATAATAGACATGTCTAGCTTTGACAATAGAACAGTCAATTTGAAATTTACAGAATCAAAATACAAAATTATGCTAAAACCCATAATAAAGTTACACAAACTTACCAAGAAATGGGTGCAAAGCTGAAACTTGGGGTGAAAAAACTAATGAAGACATGTGATTCTTTAACTAGATTGGTAACAATAGAGGTGAGGAACAAGTGGTTCAGAGTTTGTAACAAGTGGTTCAGAGTTTGTAACAATTGTCGCTAGGTTGTGGAAACCAACTTTTCCTAAACAATGATGTCACTTGTGTATCAATCCATATCCCCCTTAATTGATAAAATTTGTAAAAATTTGTCTCGCTTCAACCTAAGAATTGTTGATAATATATAAAGCGATGCAGCAGTAAAAGTGATGCCAAGATCATATTATAAAACTTTAAGATAAGATTTTTGCACCAGACCATAGATTCAAGGAATTTCCAAGGCCTATCAATTTTTGTTACCAGGGCTCAAAGTGCTAAATCTGTAAGAAATATTAACCTTTAAGTAGTGTCACATTTTTAGGGTCTATGTCCATATACTGTGCGAGTTTTGGAATGCAATTGATCAACTCTGTTACTTCACATTTGGTATCAGGTACTGAAATATAAAATATTGCCAAATATCAATGTTATGACTGTCACTGATTTGACTGATTATGTGGTCTTAAGAGATTTGACAGAACTAAGGCTCCCACGTTTACAATTTTTTGTAAACGTTTACACGATTGCTAAGAACCGAAACGATACCGTTTAAACGGTGGTACCTCTATGTACTATACACACCATGTATTTGAGTCGCCAAATGTTGTCTTTCTTTCTATTTTTTACACATGTACAAATAAAGAATGCGAAGGGCCCATCACGATTGAGTCAGCACAGATTTTTTGCATTGTAACCCCATTTTTTACCAAAAATGTATTTTGTCACAAGCAATTTTGCACCGTAATGCTGTGTGGAGGGTTGTAAACACCTATTTTCAGTTTGTTTACTTAGGAATAAACCATTAGAATTGATAAAATCCATGATTACAGGCAATGATTAAGAAATTTTGTAAGACAACATGGTCATTTCGATTAAACGTTTAACAATATCCTAAACGTTTATGAATGAAAATCGAAACGAATCCGTTTAATCGTGGGGGCCTTAGACAGAACACACCCCTAGAGTGTGTATATTCTAGGCTTAATAAGGTTCCAATGAGGGTATTGACACCACATACTATTTATTGATAAACTTACACTACAGGTTTAAATTAAACTACATGTACATAATAAATATTGACTGAAAAAAAATTGCTTAAAAAGTTAAATATATGTTAATCTGAAGTACACAAAAATATTTCAGTTATTTGATAATTTAGTTTCCTGATTTTGTAAAGTGTCCATAATTCAACCAATATGACTGACTAAATAGCTGCTATAGCTTTTTTTATGGTATCAAAGACTGTTTAAATTTGGTTCTAGCAAACAATTTTTAGTCCTAAGATTATATACATACCTGTTTCCAATTTCTCTGTATTGTCTAAAATGTCTCCAGACAGATTATCTATATTTCTATTTACTATTGCAGCGTTAAAGCTCTCATTAGTTCCTTCATCAAAGGATTTCAATTTAATTTCTATTCTTTTTTCATCATTACTTTTCAATTCTCTTTCTGTCACTTGAGTTGACTCACAAAATATTTCCAAATGGTCGTCATTATAAAGTGTTCTTTTCTTCTTATTTTCTGGAGATAATATCATATTAACATTTTCTTCAGAGTCAGTGGTATCCTTGTCAATCTTTTTTGCTTCAGCCATTCTCAGCACATCACTCAACTCAGGATTACTACATGTCTTAAGTTCATCACTACAAACAATATTTTTCTCTTTATTGACACCTGAACATTTTGTGTGTGTATCAGTTTGAGCATCTACCTTGAAAATACTTGTCTCACTAACTTCGGATAATATTTTTCCATCCTTTATTTCAATTATAGCCCCACCTGTATCTGTATCAAGGCTGCTTTCTGAATGTACATTTTCAAAATCTCTTTCTAATCCAAGAAGTTCTATTAAACCGTCACAATTTTGATGAAAGTATCGTTTAGCATCTGGTCGGTATATATCTGGCATAAGACTTGCTATTTCTGTCAGTTCATCTACCTGAAATTGTTAACAACATTTGAGCGGTGTCACAAAAAAACCAACATAATGCGTTTGCGACGCGCAGTCTCATCAGGATCCATGCTGTTTGCTTACCAAACCTATTACAAGTAGAGAAACTGATAGCGAACAGCATGGATCCTGATAAGTCTGCGCGGATGCCCAGGCTGGTCTGGATCTATGCTGGTTGCAAACGCTGGTCGCCAAAGCATTACTTTGTCATTTATATAAAAGGTTCTATTTGCCAATGTTAGTAGGCCTACATATAGAAAATAAAAGATTAAAACTCAATATATATCGCATGGTATTGACAAGGTCTTTTCACGTAAGTGCCCAGCAACTTAAATCACATATGATTACTGAAGCAGCAGTGAGAGACAAACGACCATTTCATGATTTGGAGCATTGATCAATTTATAACAAACTGTTTAAAAAAACTTTGAAGTTTCCTGTGATATTTGATATCTAGTGTGATGTTTGACAGGCGTATTGGTAAGTGATTAAATTATCAGTAGCACACTTCGGATTAACAGTATATTACTTAAAGAAACAAACAACCTGTTTGAAATATTTTTTGTTGGATCTGAATGAATGAATGAATGATAAATGAATGATAAAAAAAAAAATCCAAAAAAGAAGAAAAGAAACAGGGTTAAATAATGGTTAAATTGCGTTCTGTTTTTCTTTCCTTCGTTTTTATTCTTTTTTTCTCACTCTTTGATAGGCATTACACATTAAGACTATCTAGATACTATAAGTCAGAAAACAGATCTAGAATTCACTTGTAAAGGATGTTCATTTGTAATTCCACATCCTGAACCTTTGTTAAATTCCATGTGCATAAATGTCACCCAAAGTAACGCTAGTTCCTCGATTTTTCCGCAGGGGCATTTTAACTTAAATTTTGAACTAGAGTCAGAGAGTATTGATGAAACTGAAAGTGAGTCTGTCAGTCATCCTATGAATGTAACATATACAATTGCTCTTAATAAAGACAATGACACCGTAGATAGTGACGCACCATGCACAACACAGGACATCAGTGACCATGTGCCACCAGAAAGTGAAAGGGATAGAGGTGACTTTTCAATGGATATCGAGTTCTCATGAGGATATCATGCTGATGCAACTTTCATCCAAGAAAGGTGTGGTAAATATCATTCTAACACGACCCGCAATTTTCACAAATGAATATAGAAGAACGGAAAGTGTGTCTTAATGCAAGAGTCATAGCATTTATTTGTTGAAGTCATGTTAGAATCGAAATAATATTTTAACCAAATCTGTGATTTTATCGCTTGATAACACAACTGTTTGTCGATTAATCTTTGACCTCTAAGTGTGACCTTGGAGGTAGGGACCCATGTTTTGTGCCTGATATATCATCTCATAATATTATTGTGATTATTTGTGCAAAGTATTTTTAAAATCTCTTGATCTATGAAAAAGTTATGGACTGGACACAAAATATACCCTATAACAGACTATGTAAATCTTTGACCTCTATAAGTGTGACATTGACTTTGAAGGTAGGGTGCAGGTGTTGTACTTGACATATTGTCTTATTATTGTGAGTTTTTGTGGCAAGTATTTACAAAATCCTTTGATCTATGAAAAAGTTATGGACCAGACACAAAATTTACCCTGTAACAGACTATGTTAATCTTCGACCTCCAAGGGTGACCATTACCTTGGAGGTAGGTGACCGGTTGTTGCGCAGGACACATCGTCTCATTATTGTGAACAATTGTGGCAAGTATTTACAAAATCCCTTAAGATTAAGAAAGTTATGGATCAGACACAACATATACCCTCAAATAGACAATGTTGACCTTGAATGAGCAAGTGCTTCCTTGAACCAGGAGGTAGGTGTCTGGTTCTGGCGCATGACACATCGTCTTATTATAGTTACAAACATTTGTGCCAATTAGTTATTTCAGATTCCTTTGATAAATGACAAAGTTATGGACTGGACACCAAAGTGTGATGGACAGACGGACGGAGCCTATTAATAAATCCCCTTTTTTCTTCGAAAAGGCGGGGGACAAAAATAAATCAGTTTGCCAGGGGATCAAACTGGTTACACCTGGATTACTGATCTGATACTTTCCCTATCTAAGTTTAACAGAAGTCACTTTCATTGTGGCTGAACTTTGGTCATTCCCAGTCCCATTATACCTTATTACCTAGCACTGCTCTCGCTAGTATCCCCTACAAAGCACCTTTGTCGACAGGATGTTAGACAGGTGTGGGTAACTGGTGTACAAATTGTAAACATTATGGTTTGAGGGTGTGGAAATTTTTGGGGCCAGATAGAGTTGGGTAAGTCATTTAGTTACAGCACTGTTTAGTATGAAATATTTTCTATGCAAAAGACAGTAGATCTCTGTCTCTGACTCTTTACTTTACTTTATCCAGCTTAGGGTCGCGAGATCAGAAATCTCTTATAACCCCCTCGAGGTCTGACACCCAATGATTATTATCCGGTATAACAGTATATAATTTGTTTTTCATAACCTTATCGAGTCTGTTTTTTAGCGAATTCAGCGTTGGTGAACATACTACATAATCTGGTAATTTATTCCACTCTGGTATTACTCTTAATGAGAAAAAATGTTTTCTTAATTCCTTTTTACATGATTTTATTTTCAACTTCATGGAATTTCCTCTGATGTGATGATTATCAAGTTGTGCTTTTTCAAAAAATACATTATAATCAATATCTTCCTTCCCATTTAATAATTTCCATGCTTGTATGATATCACCTCTAAATCTTCTGTAAGCCAAAGTAGGAATTTCCAGAATTTTTAATCTTTCTACATACGATAAATTTCTAATACATTTAACCATTTTTGTTGCTCTTTTTTGAACTCTTTCGATTGCTTCAATATCTTTTTTAAATCTTGGACTCCAAATAATATTTCCATATTCAAGGTGTGGTCTTATAAGAGTTTTATAAAGTTTCCGAAATTGCTTGATATTAACATGTAAGAAGGTATTTCTGACCAATCCAGTTATTTTATTTGCTTTATTGATACAATTACTTATGTGATGTCGAAATTTCAAATCCTTATCATATAATATACCTAAATCTCTTTCTTCCTCACTAGACCTCAATTGTTTAGTTGTAAAGTCACTTTTCATAAAATATTGATGTTCCGTGTTATTGTGTCCATAATGAATAACACAGCATTTGTCTACATTAAATTGCATTAACCACTTTTCACTCCATTGTATTAAACTATCATTGTCCTTTTGTATTTGGTTAAAGTCTTCATTTACATTTGCCAGGTTAAATAATTTGGTGTCATCCGCAAAGAGACGCAATGGTACTTTTAATTTGACTTTCAATGTCATTAATGAATATAAGAAACAATATTGGTCCTAAAACACTTCCCTGTGGAACACCACTTGTTACACTACAATAGTCAGATTTACTATTATTAACAACAACACACTGAGTTCTGTTTGTAAGGAATGCTTTGATCCATGATAAAAGTGCACCACCAATACCATAAGATTGCAATTTAAGTATTAGTCTAGAATGTGGAACCATATCAAATGCTTTTTTAAAGTCATAATACAAACAATCAAAATTTCTGCCTTCATCTAACCAATCTGTCCACTTTTCCATGACTTCTAGTAACTGAAGGGCACATGATCTAAGCGATCTAAAACCATATTGGGCTGCAGAGAAAAAGTTGTTAACATTCATATAGTCTACAATAATATTCCTTACTATTTTTTCCAACAATTTACAGGGTATACATGTCAAACTAATTGGTCTATAATTTCCTGGTGAATCTTTACTTCCTTTTTTAAATAAAGCTTTGATGTTCGCAGTCTTCCAATCCATAGGCAATATTCCAGTTTCTACAGATTCAGTAAATATAAGTGTTAAAGGAGAAACAATTGATGTTCTCAACTCTTTTAAAACCCTTGGGTGAAGCAAATCTGGACCACAAGATTTATTAACATTTAAATTCTCAAGTAGCTTAGTCAATACTTCTTCACTGAAATAAATGTCATTTAATGTATTTCCACCACTGCGATTTGTAATATCTGGAAGATTGTTGTTATCTTCAATTTGAAATACACTTTTGAAGAATTTATTAAGTTCATTAGCTTTATCTAGGTCACTTTCTGTATAAGTGCCATTTTCACATTTTAAATGAGAAATACCACTTTTTACTTTCTTCTTGGAGTTAGCATATTTATAAAAAGCCTTTTGATTATCTTCTTCTGATATTTTCTTTTCAAAATCTGACCTTGCTTTTCTACATTCCTTTGTTGCAATATTTCTATTGTTACAATAGTTCAAATAGTATCTAAGTTCTTTTGTTTGTTGATATCTATTCCATGATTTATGTTTTCTCTTTACAGCTTTCAAGGCTGTATTTGTCATCCACAAGGGCCTCCGTTTATTTAACACACGTTTAAAATTTCTTCTTGGTATGTGTTTATTTACACTATTTTGAATTTTTTCTTTAAAAATTAACCATTTATCCTCCAGACTTTTGTGCTGAAATTCAATACTCCAATTGATTGAACTCATTTCAAAATTTATGGAAGCGTAATCACCTCTATCATACATAAAGTTCAATTTATTTGGTTCTTCAATTTGCTCTACATTACATATAATGTTAAAAGTCAACAGTATATGATCACTTTTACCAACTGGTGGAAAGTGTTCCAATTTTTCAATTAAAAACTCTTCATTAGTAAATATGAGGTCCAAGGTGCTAGGATTCTGGCCATTTCGAAATCTTGTGTGAAAATTCACTATTTGATATAAAAAACTATCACGTACTGCTTCGATGAATTCATGACTACTATGATTTTCAGGCATATTAGAAATCCAGTTGATCCAATCAATCTCACGATAATTAAAGTCACCCATCACAACTATTCTACTGTGAAAACTGTCTTTTATACAGCTAAACATAGTATTTAATTCTTTGTTATTTATATCACATGAATTTGGAGATCTATATACTATACCAATTAAGATATTTTCATGTTTATTAATTTCAACTTCACACCATACTGCTTCTTTACAAGAAATGCTATTTAGTCTTTCATAGAGAGATGCCCCTATACCTAAGCGAATAAATAATAAGGTTCCTCTGTTACCTTTGTCAGTAAATTTAGGATTGCAAAATAACTGATATCCTTTAATATTATAACTCAACAAGTCAATAACATCTGCTGTTTTAGAAAAAGCTTCCGTTAAACCAATAACATCTGGCTGATGTATAAACACAAGAGCTTCCATTTCTGTCCATTTATTAGCTATACTGTCAGCATTGGTATATAAGCATTTTAAACCATCAATATTTTCTACACTAAAGTTAACAGTAGTTTGTGATGAATTTGAAGAATCTGTTATATCACTATCTGAAGAAAAAGAGTCCATACTATTACCACTATAATCTGTATCCACTTCAGAAGACAAATCTAAATCTATTTTATGATCTAATAAAATGTTTGAAGAAGTGTCATGTATAGCACTTACACTGTTAACAACAAATGATACATCATGATTAGTGCAATCAGAATGCTTCAAGATAAAGTCATTTTTACTATATACAACCTCATTACTTGAGGTACTAGAAACTTGTTTCAAAGAAGAAGAAAAATTAACATTAACAAAACTTGAACTATGTAAACACGAACTATTTTTATTACTGTCTATGCAATTACACTCCTGCTGGAGCCTTCCCCTAAAGGGGGACTATGCATTGATGTTTGGGTTTCAGATGTATAGGAATTGTTATTAAGACTTCCTGTCATATCTGTGTTTCTTTTAAAGAGTTCATCTTTAAGTTTGCGAAAGGTGAAAGAGGGATCTATCTCTCGTCGTTTAGCAACTTCGGCCTTCATTAAATTATTCTGTTCCCTCTGACGCATGGTATAGTCTGGAGTTATGATAACATTTTTAAATTCAGTATTTCTTTTGACAATTTTACCATTTGTGACAAATCTGTGTTTTTCAGTTTCATTTGAAAAATTTACTTTAAGGGGCCTTGGTCGTGGCCTAGGATCTGAGATGATTTTTTAAAAAAAATTATTACCTTCGATTTGAAAACTTCTAAAGGGTTTTTGTTCAGCTCGCAAAGCAAAGACTTTTTGTTTGTTACATCTCCCATCATGTGATTATAGAAGTTTCATCACTACAGTATTGAAAAAAAAAAATCTGACAGATTTCTTGTTGTTGTTGTTTTGGTGGTCGCTTACATAGTTAATATATTTTTTTTAAAAATCGTAATTTCTCCTTTTTTCATTGCCTTTGCTTCAAAATAATTATAACAGTGATTGAAATTAAAGAAAAAATAGCCTTACTGTAGGAAACGTACAATGTGTTAATATTTTTTTCATTACATAATTTTATATGATAGAAGCGATTGTTTTGAAAATTAAAATGAAACTGAAAGTCGGATTTTTGTTAAAATAAATCAATAAAGTAAACATTACTATATAATCCTTAATAATACAGAGAGAAAGCTCAACGCAACATCTCTCAATTTTGTAAGAATACACATTCTTATTCTTTAATGAAGGAAGAACAGAGTGGAACTTCGTACCTCGCGGAAACTGATGAAAATGTCGATGGTGATAAGCCCAAGCCTAACGTAAAGAGCAGATAAAAGAGTACCATTAGTGTGTTAGATGATATGAGTTTAGAGAGATCACAGACATCCAAACGCAAAAGATTACACATGGATTCAGAAGCCTGCTTGGATCATGTTAATACGGACAAGGGAGCATTACCCTTGTCCAGTCCCCATTTGGTTTCCCAAAAGGGAGCCAACATAGATGTGAGTAGAGGATTGCACCCTGTAGTTCGAAACAGAAAACGTAAATTTGAAAGTTTTCATGAAGAAGACCTTACAAATGATAAATCCAATAGTAACAAAAAAGAAATAATGCAATTCAATACTGTTACTGTTAATTCCTCCCAAGGTTTTGTGTCTGCATCAAAAATGTATGATATAAATCATAAAAAAAATGTTCAGTCTGTAGTCAAGCCAAAGAACAATTTAGATATGTTTCTTCAAAGATCTCAGTCTGAAAAGAAAGGAAAAATCAAACAAATACCAAATCAAGGCAGTTTAAGAAGTTTTGTGTCTTCTAGCACTCCATCAGCACCATCATGTTCACACCAGCCTTCAAAAAAAATTAAAGAAGAAACATTAGTTAATGGTCAAGAATCTCCTTCAAGGACTGTGATGTACTCGCCAATTAAGAAACTCTCACCAAAAGATAGCATGTCATGCATATATATCAGTGATGACAGTCCCTGCTCATCACAGGAGTTTAGTAGCCAGAAATCAAACATGTCTGAAAATCCTGTGATCAAACAGTTGTTTCAAGCAGCTAAAGACTTTGATCCAAAGCTTAAAACTAAAGGCAAGAAATCTAAACCAGTCAGCTCTCCATTTTTAAATGCATCTAAAAGTGAAGGTGCGAAATATTTTGAAAGTGATAGTTTTGACATTAACACTGCATTTGATTCAGATATGGATGATAGTTCTTCTGTAGACAGTAAGAATAGTATTTCTGAAAGCAAAAGAAAGAAAACTGAGTCTGATACATATGGACTTCTTGGGACAGGATCATATCCTAAAGAAGAAAAGATAAATTACTTTGAGAGACTTCCTCCTGAAGTTCTTGAAAATATTTTTTGTCAACTACCCTTACTAGACTTGTGCTTGAACAGTAACAGGGTGTGTCTGCAATGGAATGATATTATTTCAGATAAAAAGGTATTTTTTTTTATTATAATTCTGTATATGTTTTTTATGTATAATTTACAGTTTTTTTTAAATGATTGTAAATGTTTGCAAGTTAATTATTCATTATTTTGTATACAATTCTGTTAGTTATGTGATTCTCAGTTATAAGGATTTGATATTCAACTTATAATTCTGATGTTATAAGGTTGAACCCATTTTAACAAGATCAAATATTTTCTGCTTGTATATTCATAGTTTGTACCATGGAAGAAGTTGTATCATAAATTGAAGTCTGAAGATGAAGCCAGCAAAGAATTTATTCAGAGTACAATGAATAAGCATGAGATGAAGCATCCTCCTATGTATTTGTTGTCTTTAATCAGGTAACATTTTAACCCTTAAGGTACACAGTTAACTGGATACCATTTTATGTTAGTTATAATATTCAATATGTATTAGTTTCAAGAATAGCCATCTGGCTTAGCTCAATTTAGCAAATAGAGATCATCAGATTTGTAATCCAATTGTTGCTAGTTAGGTCCTTGAACTCTGACATTGAGAAAATGGAAGTGATTAGTGTCTCACTGCACAATCAGTAATCAGGGATTACAAAAAATAGTTGTTGTTGACATGCAGAGAAATCTGTAATAACTTGTTAGGTGGACCGTCAGCAAGATACAGTTTATGACAAAATTAGCTATGAAAAGTTTTCTGCTATTGAAATGCAACCATAGAAGATAACATGCAAATGTTTAAGACAGGTGAAAATCACTCTTTGCCATATGCTACACTGTATGTATTCCAGGTATATGAAAACTTTTAAGCCAATCACAGCTGGGAATATGTTACAGTGCCTTCAGAAGCATAAGAAGTACTGTTGGGCCAAAGATCTCATAGATGAAAGATTGCAGGACTGCAAATCTCATGAAGTAAATTATTTCTTATTCCTCCTTACTTTTTTTGCAGACTTACAAGTAACAATTTATTATGTTATTGTATTTCAACAAAAAACAAGATTCCAGTCTCTACACACTTTCTTAACATTATTTCACTGATGTTTATGACATTATGTTTTTAACTTGTGGTATATGATTATTGTATCATGCATGTTCAGACAAAAAAGTCATGCACAGTTTTTTTGTTTGGGGAACTGGTCAAGAAATAGGGAATTTCTGTAATTGTCACTGGGTGAGAAAATGTGAAGCCTGACCTGGACTCAAATGCAGGACCTTGGGAATCTGTTCTCTATGAATTGGGCTATCCTGCCTATTAATGAAGAGTTCCAAAATTCCAAGTACATGAAAGTTGATGCTCCAGAGTGTGTCTTGTACCTTTATGAGTAAAAAAAGATAATAAAGTTAGATAAATGTGGGAAAAAGCAAATAAGATGCAGCAAAGAAATTTGTAAAGTAACTAGATAATTTTTGACTCCATTTATGGAGAAATAGGTCATTTCTTTCATTAGGAATCAATTAGTGTATTAGACATATAGTGGCCCTGTCTCAAAATAGAAAAAAAAAACACTGTCAAAAAGAATAAGGTACATTAATATGTTTTAGAAATAGGATAAATATTTTTATTCTACCTACTGTTAGTATTGGATATTATTATATTTTATATATGACAAGTCACATACTAAGAAATGTATATAAATAGAATTTACAATTTACTTCAGGAACCAAATCCATGGTCTGTGATAACCATACTAGTTCTGGTGGCTCACAATGTGTATGATATACAAGAGATTATACAATGTCTTTCCGTCAGTTCGTCTCAGTGTACGTCCAAGGAAATCATTGAATGCCTGTATTGCATTGCAACGTTCTTGTTTGCTTTTAAATTGGCAAAACCCTGTGATGTCTGGAATGGGTTTGTATTTTTTGAGTTACTGTTAGATATTGAAGAAAATAGTCCAGAAAATTTGTTTGATTAAGCTTTATTTCTTAAACATTATATGATTGGAAATTAATCCTCTTATTAGTGCATTGTTTTACTAAATCCTGAATTAGTGCATTGATTCATTAAGTATATGCAGGGTTTTCATTATTAATAGATTGGTGATCTATATCATTGGTTGAAATGCTGTTAGAATCAGTTGTATTTTCAGCCTGTACATTGAAATATCTTCCTTGACCATTGGCCAAATCGACTGTTCATGTTGGCCTCAGATAAAAATGAAAAGCCTGCCTATAAGCAGTGCATTGATTTATAAAGCCCCTTATTAGTGCACTGAGATACAAACAGATAATCAAGCACTTACAGATAGGCCAATACAAGCTTTCAGTGCAATATTGTGCTTTTATAAATCATGTTAAAACTAAGTACTAACTAAACAGCTTCCTATGATACTAACATGCTATTATCACCAATGTCACATAGCAAAATAAACAGACCATCCTTCTGTTACTAACCATTTCTCAAACTAGATATGATCTTGACAATTTCATAACTTGTTTGTACTTAATCAGCAATTTAAACTTCATGCTGACTAAGTAAACATCTAAAAGCAAAATCAAAATATGAAAGAAAAACAAAAGTATGGGTTCTATTCTTATCTTATCTAATTTACTGTGGTAAGGAAGTAAACAATGTTTAATTAAAAACATGTTGTTATGCTTAGGAATATATGTTTTTATTTTGTTTGACTGAAATAGCCCCTAAGCAACATTCAGTAAGTCGGTCTGTTGTGTAGATTTGACCATCTTATGAAGTACACTGTTCTACTCATTGATCTCAGACCATTATATATGTAAATAAAAGTATTTTTTTATTTCTTGTTTATACTCTAAATTCTATTTATATTTACCTTAAAATTTCCTCTTATCATTATTAGAATTATCAAATCCAAATCAGATCAAAACAAAAATTGAGTGCCCGCTGCATTTTTCATAATTGTAGACAATAATTCTGCTTTACATGGGGTTTTACCTGCATTTTAATGTTAAGGTTGTAGAGTACTAAATAAATTTTAGGTATGGCTAAATACTTAAACATATTTTTCAGAATGCATTACAGATTATTCTATGCTATATACTTGTTTGAGAATGCCTCGTCATCAAGTTGCGCTGATCTTCATTCCATAATGTCTGAGAGCAAGGGAGGTCAACAGTCTTTGGTTAAATACAGGTAACAATTCTTTTGTTTAAATGTAGATGAGTGTATGCATGCATATTGAATGCAGTTCTGTGTATACCTGAAAACCAGACATTTTTGAGTGCTCAGACTCTGAATTCCTAAATCAGCCCTTTAGTTAAATAATAAATCTATTAGTAAGAAAAAAATTTAAATCAACGTAAGAATTTGTTTATTTTACCTATTACTCTCTCTGTAACATATTTTTTGTTGTTAAAGGGGAAATAACTCTTGCCATTAAAGCTTGACATAGTTAATATGATATTGCCCTTACTATGCTCAGTTTGTGAAGTTAAGTCAGAAGTTGTCCTGTGTTGAACTTAAAAGTGATAATATGAGGGATTTTGATTTCAAAATGATAACATTGAGCCGTCATCCATGTAGAACATGCTAAGACTACACAGATGTGTACACTAGCCAGGTTCTGTACTAGTGGCATGGGCATATCTTTTTGGCCACAAGCATTCAAAAAAAGTTTATAAATCACAGAATAAAGAATTTGCCAGAAAGTTGTTTTAAGATGCCTATTATTTTACTTTCAGCTCCGGAACAGACAGTGTCAGACTTACACATGAGCAGTTGCGAATTGTAAAATACCCTGCAGGCAAATACGAAATCATCAAAATTGTAGCATTTGCAGGTTAAATAATTAATTGATTAATAAAGTGATAATATTTTTATCAATGATTTTATTATTTTCCAAATTCAGCTAGGCATGGCTTATTTTGTTTTACTTCAGTCCTAATATTTCATTCAGTATTTTATTTAAAGGTAAGAAGGTAAGTGTTTAGTTTTGTAATTTAATACTCAAGTTATTGTCAGCTGTTTCCAATGCATATACCATGAATCAGCAAAAGGGAAATATTTAAAGAAATTAGCATCAGTAATAAACCCAATAACTGCTGTTTTTGTTAAATGAACTTGTTCAGTTTCAATTTTTGGAACTGTCCATTTTCAAATTTTTTGTCTATAAGATGCCATTAATGTTGATAAAAATTGCACAAAATTAAATTGTATAAAACATCATTTATCTGGAATCTGACATTAGCTTCTTTTGAGGTTACCAATTAATATATGAAATTAAGAAGGGGGAAAATATTGTATTTCAGGAACAGGGAAAACAACAACTTTAGTGAGGTACACACAACTTAGACCTGACAAAAAATTTCTTCTTGTAGTCTATAACAAGTAAGTTTTTTTGAAATCACCCTCATATGGATCACATGAAAGGTATTCTATGGTGATCAGCCTTATATGGATCACACGAAAGATTTACTATGGAGATCAGGCACATATGGGTCACACGAAAGGTTTACTATTAATAAGGTAAAGAAGGGTGAAATCTTAAAATTCTTTTTGAAAAAAAAAACAACAAAAAAACAGCAAAAAAACAGCAACTTGAAATAAGAAATGTTAAAACCAAGTTAAAAATTTTATGATATTGCTAAAAGTTGACAGATTTTGTTTTCTTTGTGTCTTTTAGGTCAGTCTGTGAATATGCAAAAACAAAGTTCCCTAGAAATGTTGAATGCAGGACTGGACA
The DNA here is from genome assembly GCF_026571515.1 of Ruditapes philippinarum. Lineage (NCBI taxonomy): Eukaryota > Metazoa > Mollusca > Bivalvia > Venerida > Veneridae > Ruditapes > Ruditapes philippinarum. The sequence continues at coordinate 136,426 of NW_026858765.1, read as the reverse complement.
TTCTCTCGCTTTCCAGAGCTTTGGCAGAAGGTTTGTGCTTTGAAATATTTCTATTTTTATCCACTTTGATAATAATTTTAATATGATTATTGTCATAACCATAAAAGTCATGGTTATAACTTATAACTTATGGTCAAAATAGAAACACCTGCAAAGCATTATCTGTTCTTAAGAAATTTTAAACTTTTTAACTCCTTTTCTTCTCAGATGTTTTGCTGGAAGAGAAAGTACAATATATGTATTTTGTAAGATCAGTTATTCACATAGTCAAGTTATATCGAAGGAAGTACAAATGTTTGTTGCATACTTCATTATGACATTAATGTCCTTTGATGAAATAAATTGTAATCTCTCAAGGGATAATATGAAATGTAAGAAATCAAGTTTACTTAAGGTCTGTAGTTCTACTTTGGTGCTGACATGTGTATGAAAATAATGAATGTGGGGACACTTGAGGTCTTTCTCCTGCAATAAAACAATGAATTTGTAATCCTCAGGTCCTGGGTTCCATAAACAGGTGAGGCAGAATTTCTCTGTGACATTTGATCTTGTAAATTCAGTCTAATGGTCTCACTGCTGATTTTGAAATCAGGATAAGTAGTTGGTCACTTGTGGAGGCAATTACTTGTCAGTTTTCAAGCAAAGTTTGTTATGTGGATTGACAGCCAAAATATGACCAAACATGTGGTAAAAAATCCAAACAGACCAAAAGTGGAAATTTACCTGAATTGTCATGGGAAATGATCCATTTAGGGATATCAGGACTGTAAAATCAGATTTTCTAAATCCAAGGTTGAAAGGCATCATGCTGTCTTTGCTATATTACCTGATGCACTACATTATTTAAATGTTTATTCACATAGGTATCGGCACAAACTTTTCCAGCTACGTTATTCAAATGCTTATTCACATAGATATTGGCACAAACATTTCTAGCCACATTCAAAAATTTGTATTCACATAGATATCGGCACAAACTTTTCCAGCTACATTATTCAAATGTTTATTGATACAGGTATCGGCACAAACTTTTTCAGCTACATTAATCAAATGTTTATTGATACAGGTATCGGCACAAACTTTTCCAGCTACATTATTCAAATGTTTATTGATACAGGTATCGGCACAAACTTTTTCAGCTACATTATTCAAATGTTTATTGATACAGGTATCGGCACAAACTTTTCCAGCTACATTATTCAAATGTTTATTCACATAGGTATCGGCACAAACTTTTCCAGCTAAAAGTTTATACACTAACACAAACACTACAAGCCAGGAAGGGAGAGAACCTGTTTCTGCAGGCCAAATTCACCATGACAACCATTGAAAACTTCCTAGCATCGGACGATGCTACTATAGATATTCATCATGTCCCAGATACTCGATTTAACGAGAAAACAGGTTTTAAGGAGACCATAGATCTACCTACAAAAAGGGTAAATATGTTCAAAGTCTTAATTTACTATTAATTGAATTCATTATTGTTAATTTGATCAGTTTTGTAAAATGAGTTATTTTGAAATACCATTAGAAAAGACTAATCTGATAATATAGGGTCAAACCAGTTTGTACAGATAAGTCTTTGGAAAAGTAAAAAGCATATTTTAACTCTTAACCCGGCAAAATTGAAATATTTCAAATGCTCTTTTCCATCTTAAAATCTGGACAAAAGCATACATCATTTTAGAGAAAAATTTGGTGATATGTAGTGACTGAATAGCAAACAGTGCACACTATGAACTTACGGCATAGATTATTATATTATTATTATAATTGATATGTGATTTATATGAAAAAAAAAGAGAAACTTCAAATAATATGTATAAAGTAAATAGTATGAATTTAGCTTTATGACATACAGGACAATGTTGTTTTTTTATGTCTCCAGAGTATATACACACAATATAACTCTTTATGAGTGGCTCATATTGATATCTTGTATTTGACCTTGACCTTATGAAATGTAATTAACCTTTAACATCAAATTTAAATAAAAAACTCTTTATGAGGGGTGAAAGATTGTTTTGTTTCTTAACATGTCTATTTTCTTTCTTTATTTCAGTTATATGTGAGGGATGCCTTGTTCATTTGGCAGAAAATGCAAGACCCGAATGATAAGAAAATTGGTATGACACATGACGGCTATTTGAAACTGTACCAGTTATCTCAACCAGTACTGAAAGGGTATGACTGTTTACTAATAGATGAAGCCCAGGATCTCACACCAGGTTTGTTGAATTTATCCAAGTGTGAATGATATTTCTTGCATATCAGACAGGATGTACTATTGTTTACGCCGGTGCTAGAAAAAATATGACTAATGCCCGAAGTCACTTGATTTAAATCATTCCAGCATGCCTTTTATATATTATTGCCTGCTAATGGTGCTGTTCTAAAGTTGATATTATAACAAAAACAGTGCTTAATCATGAAAATATTAATTTTGAAAATTTCTTTCCCAAATATGATTAATACGAAATATTTAAAACAAAGAATCAAACGTCGACTGTCGTCACAAAAGGGAATATCTAGCTCTGGGGCAACTGTCTAGCAGAAACTCAACAGAGCCTCATTACTGCCATAAACAGTTATAAGCTAAATACACTATCTGTACCTTGCAATTGATATAAGATTCTTACAGTATATACATTTTATGTTTGAATCAAATTGTTTTATGAAATGTTAGCTTGTTTGGATAATGATTTTTCTGTATTTAGTGTGCAATGTACATTATAAACATTCATTTGTGAGGCTATAGGTGTATGAATATCTTATCTGAGAACATATGTGATGTTGCAATGAATTGATTACTATTCTTGCAACATGGACTTCATGTACATGTGTGATAAACATTTGGATTGAATTGAATATCACTTTGAAATACTTTAATCAAAGGCCTTATTATTGGCACAGAACTACAATTGAATTGATAACAGTCTTCACCTTAATTAGATAGAATTATTTTTTTTGTCTGCTTTAAAGAAAAAGTTGAGCAATTTTGATCATTGTGACAATTTTGTCAACGTCATTGTTGTCATGCAAAAATTTTAATATAGCCCATTATTCAAACATCTTTAATCAACATCAAATTTGAATACTTACTTATTATGACAAGATTCAGTTGTAGAGATAAAGGGCATAAGGAGTTATGTCCCTTTTTAACTTAAGATTTTAAACAGAGAAGTGTTAACACTGCATATGTTGCTCCTTTTTATGCTCCCCGAAAAAATTTCGGGGGAGCATATAGTCGCCGCCTTGTCCGTCCGTCCATCCGTCTTTCCGTCCGTCCGAGCCAACATTTGATTATTATGAGCTTCATTCCGTAGTTAAATAAAGAACATAAACTCATAAAATTTAAAATTAAGAGTTTTTTTTTGTTTTTATGAGCTTATTTTGCTTATGGACGTTGGTCCAGGTGGTGTTTATGAGCTCATTTGCCTCATAAACATCAAATTTTGGTACGTCCGTCCGTCCGTCCGTCCGTCCGTCCCCTTTTCTTGTCCGGGACATAACTTTGAAACAACAAGAGGTATCAACATGAAACTTTGTAGGTAGATAGATCTCATTGAGTAGGTGTGCAGTGCACAAGAACCGTAACTCTGCCTTGCCTTATTTTTGAATTATCCCCCTTTGTTTATTTTACACTTTGAACTTTGTCTGGGACATAACTCTAAAAGTATAAGAGGTATCAACATGAAACTTTGTAGGTAGATAGATCTCATTGAGTAGGTGTGCAGTGCACAAGAATCGTAACTCTGCCTTGCCTAATTTTTTAATTACCCCCCTTTGTTTATTTTACACTTTGAAATTTGTCCGGGACATAACTCTAAATGTATAAGAGGTATCAACATGAAACTTTGTAGGTAGATAGATCTCATTGAGTAAGTGTGCAGTGCACAAGAACCGTAACTCTGCCTTGCCTAATTTGTGAATTATCCCCCTTTGTTTATTTTACTCTTTGAACTTTGTCCGGGACATAACTCTAAAAGTATAAGAGGTATCAACATGAAACTTTGTAGGTAGATAGATCTCATTGAGTAGGTGTGCAGTGAACAAGAACCGTAACTCTGCCTTGCCTAATTTTTGAATTATCCCCCTTTGTTTATTTTACACTTTGAAATTTGTCCTGGGCATAACTCTAAAAGTATAAGAGGTATCAACATGAAACTTTGGAGGTAAATAGATCTCATTGAGAAGGTGTGCAGTGCACAAGAACCGTAACTCTGCCTTGCCTAATTTTTGAATTATTCTCCTTTGATTATTTTACACTTTGAACTATGTCCGGGACATAACTCTAAAAGTATAAGAGGCATCAACATGAAACTTTGTAGGTAGATAGATCTCATTGAGTAGGTGTGCAGTGCACAAGAACCGTAACTCTGCCTTGTCTAATTTTTGAATTATCCCCCTTTGTTTATTTTACACTTTGAACTTTGTCCGGGATATAACTCTAAAAGTATAAGAGGTATCAACATAAAACTTTGTAGGTAGATAGATCTCATTGAGTAGGTGTGCAGTGAACAAGAACCTTAACTCTGCCTTGCCTTATTTTTGAATTATCCCCCTTTGTTTATTTTTACACTTTAAACTTTGTCCGGGACATAACTCTTAATATATAAGAGATATCAACATGAAACTGTAGGTAGATAGATCTCATTGAGTAAATTTGCAGTGTACAAGAACTGTAACACTGTCTTGCCTACTTTTGGAATTATTGCCCTTTGTTCATTTTGACACTTTGAACTTTGTCTGGGACATTACTCTAAAATTATAAGAGATATCAACATGAAACTTTGTAGATAGATAGGTCTCATTGGGTGGAATTGCAGTGCTTAAGAATCATTACTCTGCCTTGCCTTATTTTGAAGAAATTGCCCTTTGTTTATTTTTACTTTTTGACTTTTGTCCTGGACATTACTTTAAAACTATTAGAGATATCAACATGAAACTTTGTAGGTAGCTAGATATAATTGGATAGAACTGCAATGCTTAAAGAACCTAAACAAAGCCTGGTCTAATTTTGGAGTTATTGCCATTTGTTCATTTTTACACTTTGACTTTTACCCGGGACATAACTCTGATATCATCAGGAAACTTTATAGATAGATAGATCTCATTGAATAGAAGTGCAGTGCAAAAAAATATAACTCCGCTTTGCCTAACTTTGGAGTCTTTGCCCTTTGTTCATTTTTAGCTCACCTGAGCTTGCTCAGGGTGAGCTTTTAGGATCGATGAATGTCCGTCGTCCGTCGTCCGTCCGGCCGTCCACAATTGCTTGTGAACACTCTAGCGGTCGCATTTTTGCCTCAATCATCATCAAACTTGGTCAGGATGCTTATCTAGTTGAAAGCTCGGATGAGTTCGAACATGGGTCATCTCAGATGAAAAAACTAGGTCACAAGAGCTAAAAATAGAAAAACCTTGTGAACACTCTAGAGGTCACATTTTTGACCCAATCTTCATCAAACTTGGTCAGGATGTTTGTCTAGGTGATAGCTCGGATGAGTTTGAACATGGGTCATCTCGGATGAAAAAGTAGGTCACAGGAGCTATAAATAGAAAAACCTTGTGAACACTCTAGTGGTCACATTTTTGAACCAATCATCATCAAACTTGGTCAGAATGCTTGTCTACTCAATTGCTTGGATGAGTTCGAACATGGGTCATCTCTGATGAAAAACTAGGTCACAGGAGCTAAAAATAGAAAAAACCTTGTGACCACTCTAGTGGTCACATTTTTGACCCAATCATCATCAAACTTTGTCAGGATGCTTGTTTAGATAATAGCTCGGATGAGAGTTGAATATGGGTCATCTCGGATGAAAAACTAGGTCACCGGAGCTATAAATAGAAAAACCTTGTTAACACTCTAGCGGTCACATTTTTGCATCAATCATCATCAAACTTGGTCAGGATGCTTATCTAGTTGATAGCTTGGATGAGTTCGAACATGGGTCATCTCGGATGAAAAAGTAGGTCACCGGAGCTAAAAATAGAAAACCTTGTTAACACTTTAGCGGTCACATTTTTGCATCAATCATCATCAAACTTGATCAAGATGCTTGTCTAGGTAATAACTCGGATGAGTTCGAACATGGGTCATCTCGGATGAAAAACTAGGTCACAGGAGCTAAAAATAGAAAAACCTTGTTAACACTCTAGTGGTCACAATTTTGACTCAATTGTCATCAAACTTGGTCAGGAAACTTGTCTAGGTCATTGCTGGGAATAAATCGAACATGGGACATCTCGGATGAAAAAACTAGGTCACAGGAGCTAAAAATAGAAAAATATTGTTAACACTCTAGTGGCTCACTGTTGTGATCCAAATATTCTGTTAATTGGTCTGAAAGTTTGTTTTGATGATTTCTAAGTCAAGATCGAACATGGGTCATCTTGGATGAAAAACTAGGTCACACCGCCCAAATATGGAAAAACCTTGTTAACATTCTAGTGGTCACATTTTCGACTCCATTATCATCAAACTTGGTCAGAATGCTTGTCTAGGTAATTGCTTGGATGAGTTCGAAATCGCATGTGAAACTAGGTCACCGGAGCTAAAAATAGAAAAAATCTTGTTAACACTCTAGTTGCTACTGTTTTGATCCAAGTATCCTGGAAATTGGTCTGAAAGTTTTGTTTTGATGATTTCTAGGTGTCAAGTTTGAATATGTGTCCAACCTGGGTAAAAAAAACTAGGTCGCACTGCTCAAATATGGATAATCCTTGCTTAACACTGTAGTGGTCACATTTTTGACTCACCTGTCATGAGACTTGGTCAGAATGCTTGTCTAGGTAATTGTTTGGATGAGTTTGATAATTCAGGTGAGCGATCTAGGGCCATCATGGCCCTCTTGTTTTTATACTTTCCTGTGTCCAGAACCTTCTCGGGGAGCATCACCCGGTTCAACCGGTTCTTGTTTATTTCAGCTATAACAGATATTTTACTGCGTCAGAGACAGGGCAAGATCCTGGTTGGAGACCCGCACCAGCAGATCTACTCATTCCGCGGTGCCGTTAATGCTATGAACCGGATTAATGCCGACACCATTTTCTATCTCACACAGGTTCAAATTTTTAAAGTTTTTTTTTTATTTTAGTGTATAGTATAAGTTGTAGAACTTGCCCGTGATGACTTTGTTTCCTCAATAGTTTCAATATTTGTTTACTTTAATTTATTTTGTAAATGTAAGTACCATGACTGAATATACATTTGTATTTCATTTTATTTTATAAAAGAAAAAAAAACTTTTTGAAATCGTAGACATCAAATTTTGCATATTGTCATATGGTACCAACAATTCTTGTTTCATTTTAGTCTTTCAGATTTGGGCCAGAGATTGCACAGGTGGCCATGTCCTGTCTAGAAGTACTTAAGAAAGAAAAGAAGAAGACTTTAGTTGGGAGTGGCAAAAAGAGTATGTTATCATATTAATTATGAAATTTTTCAAGAACTTTCCATTGACATTCTTTACCTGTATTTCATTTTGATTTTTTTTTTTTTTGTAAAAAAAGAATGCATTTTGATTTAGTTCAAATGTGTACTGACTTCAGTTATAAACCTAATAAAAGTAAATTTTATTTTAGAACATAACGTTATGTATATAATTTTTAATATAATTTTTTTTTTTCGACTTTGAAAAATGTTGAATAGTTTTACCAATAGGAATTGAAAAGCTATCATTTGTAGCAAGTATTTTTCTTGTGGGTTTAGATATAATAGTGAATAAATATTTAGGTATTTCACCAGTGCTATTACATGTAGTTAGTCTAGAATGGTGATTTACATGTAGGAATATATTTGTAAGGAGTCTGTCAAGTTTCTAAGCTAAGACTTTCTTGTTCTTCTCATATGTCATGTGATATCGTGTCACTCAATGAAAAACATGGGGCACAGAGCTATATCTTAATGGAGAGGAAGGGAGGTAAATATTGTAAAAGATCAGGAACTATTTATATATATAGAAAATTAATCTGATGTCATATTGTTCATCAACAGGTTGTGTGAATGGAGAGAAAGTTGGACAGCTTGCTATCATTAGTAGATGTAACTTTACAGTATTCAGTGAGGCAGTGAAGAAATGTTGCTATTCAGATCAGCAGTGCAAAGTAGCCTTTGTTGGGGTATGACTCATATATTTTTTATATTGAAAAGAATTTAAAGGTAGGGACGGTCCTTAAAAATGAGCCGCGTCACGACAAAACCAACATAATGGGTTTGCAACCAGCATAGATCCAGACCAGCCTGCGCATCCACGTAGTCTGATCAGGATCCATGCTGTTCGTTTACAAACACCATGCTGTTCGCTTATAAAAACTAAATTCACAGTTATCTTGAATAAATATGTCATCCCAAACTTGCAAATACATGCATCTCATTTCATATTGCAACACTTACAGCTTTAAATGAGCCGCGTCACGACAAAACCAACGTAATGCGTTTACGACCAGCATGGATCCAGACCAACCTGCGCATCCGCACAGTCTGATCAGGATCCATGCTGTTCGCTATCAGTTTCTCTACTTGTAATAGTGTTTGTAAGCGACCAGCATGGATCCTGATCAGACTGCGCGGATGCAAAGGCTGGTCTGGATCCATGCTTGTCGCAAACCCACTATGTTGGTTTTGTCGTGACACAGCTCAAATGTGAAAATAATGCCAATTCATGAAATATTTGTATAAAGGAAAATTCACTTTTTGATAAAAAAAAATTACATCACACATGAAATTTTGACGTGTTCTACAGTATTATATAAGCATGTATATTTATGTTTTTCTTTTTTGTGTATAGGAATGGAAAGGTTTAATGTCTTCGGTTGTAAATTTTCATTACCATGTTTATATATATAGATTTGATATATTCAGGCAAGTAATTGGTTGAAAATTGTGGTGACAATGAGATGATTTTGTTGTAATAAACAAGAATTTATTTTTCCTAACAGGTTATGAAATAAGTTGGGATTGGGAGCTTATATTTAAAAGTCACATGCATTAAAGCATGTGACCAGGAAGACATATTGTGCGCACATATAAAGCTTTATAATACTGCATGTGTGGAATAATTTCATTGGATAATCATAATGCTTTAGTATACTATATTTACATTGTCATTTTACTGCAATAACTAACTAACTACTATTAAAGTTTGAAGGACTTATCCTGTTACTGTACTAAGGTAACGACATGGTAACTGTCAATTTTTATGAAGTAAATCCATGAAAAAAGAAGAAAGTTTGCTATATTATTATAAATTAATTATAAAGCTTCTTGATTGGTTTTTATGGTTGTATATAAAAGTTTGCAATATAACCTTTGACTAATAGCTCGGGTTATATGCTGGTGTGCAAAAAGCCATTTATATAGGGCCATATGTTAAGTAACAGGGACATTGTACGTTTCAACTCTTCTTGGAATCAGCCATAAGATTATGGAAACAATTTAATTCTATCATATATAAATTCTATAGAAATATTTTATAACAAATAGGTTTATATCCTTATAAAAAGTGATATAAAAATGATTAAAATGATAAATGATAAAAATGATATAGGGCCTGGTCAGACTGCAAGGATGCTTGGCTCTATACTGGTGGCAAAGGCTAATCACTTCAAGTTGCAGCAGGTTAAGGATTAAATTTTCATTATTAGTTTAAACAAATAAGGATATCAAACCTTAAAAAATCAGCCAAAAGAACCAAGTCAGATCAGGAGGCCAAGATTTTCTGTAATAATTAGCATCAGCATTTAAATGGTTTAAGGGGCAGACACAACATTTTCTACAAGGAAAAAAAATTCCTCTTTTGAAATAACACATGCAGAACCAAACATCAAAAGAGGATTAACATTGATAGAAGAGTTTTCCAAATGTTTTGAATAAACTAATGCCCCGGTCACATATTCACGGATAATGCCACGGAAGAGCTACGGTCTAATCGTTCACGGATTACTACGGAAATGTGTAGTCCGCTACGGTTCCAGTACGGACACACAACGGTATGAGTACGGAGTCCGACGGATTTACCACCAAAAGCCCCCGGAGAGACACAGATTGTTACGGACCGACACGGTTTGATACGGAGCGACACGAATCAGGACGGACGCACTAGGGATACACTACGGTCTGCTACGGTATAAGCACGGGTTAGTACGAATAAGTACGGTCTGATACGGAGAAGAACGTATTGATACGGAGAAGAACGAATTGCCACGTATCTATACGGACCTAATACATCCGTCCACAACCTCTTGCTTGCTCACTTTCAAAATGCCTCAAAAGAAAAGAACACCTAGAAAACGAATTGCAGCGTTCAATGATTTTGGCGGAGAGGATTCAGCCTAATCGCGTCCGAACCCCGAGACACATCAGGTCCAATTAAAGTGAATTTCTTGTAGGACGCCGGATCCTCAACAAGTTCGGCCATGAGAGCCTCATACTAAATATGAAGCGGTCTTCGTAAAAGCCCATCTCTAGTCCACCATCTCGTCTGTCTTAGATATGGACTAGTAATCATTAATGAAAAATGTTGATCAATACTGCTTCTCTTTAAATTTTAAGATTTGCTGTTCATCTTACAATTACATTAATTATCGTGATGTTTATGTTTTAAAAATATGTAAAAAGCTTGTTAATTAATCTTATTATCATCAAGGGCCAGTGTCCAAGGCTTATGAGACACTTCGTTTTATGTGCATATTTACTCCAATTTCACGATCTAATGTTTGTAAAATATGTAACATTAAATGTTATTCTATTTCTTATGAATTGTAGTAGGATATTAATATGAATTTACTTCTTTGCATGTCATCAAGAAGATCGACCAGTGCCTCCGCATTCTGAGCCATTTCAATATAAAGTTGCAGCCAGTAAATGGCAATTACCATTTATTAAATGTTCCTGCAAATATATATGTCTATTTTTAACAAGAATGTAGTATTTATACCTTTGAAAAAGTACATAATACTTAATTCATTCGTACTAATCAGTGGTGGGCCGTACCATTCCGTACCGTTTCGTGTTGCAACGCAATAAACCGTATAAGACCGTGCTTATCCTTGCCTCTCCGTAGTACAACGTATTACGATCGTGGCTTTCCGTAACAATGCCGTATTAATCCGTATCAAAACCGTGGCTTATACGTAGGGTAACAGTACAAATACGTAGTTCTCCGTACCAAACCGTGGAAATCCTTGACAAGTTGGTGGACTACGAATCAGTACGGAGTATTACGGTTTTGGTACGGACCAGTACGTATCAGTACGGATTAATACGGACTAGTAGGGATATGCTACGGTTGATTTTTCCGTAGCAAATTTTTGTGCATGTTCAAAAATTGTCAAGGATCGCTACGGATATACAAGGACTACTACGATTGATTACGGTTACAATACGGAGAGCTACTGACCAGTATGGGTAGCTACGGACGATGCCGGAATTAATCCGTGGCTCTTCCGTGGGCGTATTCCGTGAATATGTGACCGGGGTATAATATGCTAAATGAATAATCTCCATTTTTTTCCAGGGCACACAAAATTTCGGGTTTAAAATGCTGATGGAAATGTATGCTTTAACACTGTCAGAAAATGAAAGGCATAAAGGTATTATATAGTACATGTATATATATATGTTAGCTATTGTATTCACCCAGGTGTCAACATCACATTTTGGTTATAGGTTTTGTTTTTGTGTGCAAGTTGTTATCTCCAAAACTGCTGAAGGAAATGGGTTGAAACTAAACACACTTGTACACTATGATTATCTAATTTGATGGGCTTATATACGAGTTACTTTTTATACGCCCGTTTGAAAAACGGGACGTATTATGGGAACGCCCCTGGCGGGCGGGCGTATGGGCGGGCGGCGTCCAATTTTGTCCGGAGCATATCTCCTACATGTATGGAGGGATTTTAATGAAACTTCATAGAAATGTTCACCACTATGAGGAGCAGTGTCGCGCACATGAACCAGGTCTCTAGGTCAAAGGTCAAGGTCACACTTAGAGGTCATTGAAAAATGCTTGTCTGGAGCAGAACTTCCACATGTATAGAGGGATTTCAATATTACTTGGCACAAATGTTCACCATTGTGAGGCGGAGTGTCACGCTCAAAATTCAGGTCCTTGCGGCTAAGGTCAAGGTCACACATAGAGGTCAAAGTTCAGATAAAACTATGAAGATGTGTATATGGACCATTTAGTCATCATTTATTGGGGGATTGTAACACAACTGGTCATTATCAAGACTATGGCTGTGATACATATAATTTAGGTCAATATATACAAGGTCAAGGTCACTAAAGATGATGAAATATCCAGATTTTGTCCAGAGCATATCTCCTACACGCATGGAGGGATTTTAATGAAATTTCATAGAAATGTTCACCATTATAAGAAGCCATGTCACGCACATGAACTAGGTCTCTAGGTCAAAGGTCAAGGTCACACTTAGAGCTCATTGAAAAACGCTTGTCCGGAGCAAAACTTCCACATGCATAGGGGGATTTCAATATAACTTGGCACAAATGTTCACCATTGTAAGGCGGAGTGTCTCGCACAAAATTCAGGTCCCTGCAGCCAAGGTCAAGGTCACACATAGAGGTCAAAGTTTAGATAAAAATATGAAGATGTGTATAGGGACGATTTAATCATCATTTATTGAGGGATTGTAACACAAATGGTCATTATCATGACTACGGCTGTGACACATGTACTTTAGGTCAATATATGCAAGGTCAAGGTCACTAAAGAAGGTGAAATATCCAGATTTTGTCTGGAGCATATCTCCTACATGTATGGAAGAATTTTTATTATACTTTATGGAAATGTTCACCACCATGATATGTATTGCTCCATGCATGATCCAGGTCTCAAGGTCAAAGGTCAAGGTCACACTTAGAGCTCATTGAAAAACGCTTGTCCGAAGCGAAACTTCTACATTCATAGGGGGATTTCAATATAACTTGGCACAAATGTTCACCATTGTGAGGCTGAGTGTCGCACGCAAAATTCAGATCCCTGCGACCAAAGTCAAGGTTACACATAGAGGTCAAAGTTCAGATAAAAATTTGAAGATGTGTATAGGGACCATTTAGTCATCATTTATTGATGGATGAAGCACAAATGGTAACTATCATGACTACAGGTGTGACACATTTAGTTTAGGTTAATATTTGCAAGGTCAAGGTCACTGGAGATGATTAAATATCCAGATGTTGTCCGGACCATATTTTCTACATGCATGGAGGAATTTTAATGTTACTTTATAGAATTGTTCACCACCATGAGACGTAGTGCCCTGCACATGAACCAAGTCTCTTAAGGTCAAAGGTGAAGGTCACAGTTAGAGCTCATAGAAAAACGCTTGTCTTGAGCAAAACTTCTACATGCATAGAGGGATTACAATATAATTTGGCACAAATGTTCATCATTGTGAGGCTGAGTGCCGTGCATAAAATTCAGGTCCCTGCGTCCAAGGTCAAGGTCACACATCCTGTGCATATCTTCCCTACTGATTTGTTTTAAGGTTCATTTAACAACACAGTGCCAAGAATAAAAACTTGCATGCTAGATAACACTTATCCATAATGCCCCCTTCTCCATCTAAAGCTTTCGTAAACGGGCGTATTTTGTGACTATGGCACCCTTGTTTTAAAGAGTTATGCCCCTTTTCTTACTGACAATCAATAGTTGAGTGCACTGTCTTACAGACAGCTCTTGTTTACATTCAGTCATATATTTATCCCTTGGCAAATATGGAGAGATACAAATTTGGCATTGACCATCCAAATAATTTTCTGACAGGTCAAAAGCTATATGTTGGTCTATAACTTTTTTGCAAAAAAGAAGATTTTAGATTACTTTGGACCAAATATTCAACACTGTGAAACCATGTCCTTATTGTGTGCATAGCACAACAGCCAGGTTTTACCTGAAAGGTCAAGGTCAGTCAAAGGTTAAAAGGTCAACATTTATGTCTTCTGGTGCAAGGGACATAGTTGTCTTTCATATTGTCTTATTATTATTCCCATCATTTCCTGTCAAGTATAGAATTAAATAAAATAAAAAAATATTCTATGTTCATTCCAGTGATCAGTACATATACTTTTATTATTTGTAGAAGGTTATGATATTCAGAACCCTCTGATCAAAATGTTTAGAAAATTTCAAGATCTCGACAATTTTGCTACTAAGTCTATGGACAATGAACTCCTTGGCAAGATTAAGATTGTGAAGACGTACCATCACAACCTGCCGTCACATATCCGTATGATAGAGAGCAAATGTGTCTCCGATGAAAGACGAGCAGGTAAAACTTTTTATACATCCTCCTATACCCCTACCCCATTGCCAAATGTGTATTTTTTTTAATAACACCATGATCTGTACCATTCCGTTTGCTGAATTGGGCAACCAGGGTTCGATTCCGGACAGTTCATGTAACAATTGTTGTGATTGGTCATAAAATCCTGTCTATAGTCATTTGCACTTTACCTCTGCTCTGGCATGTGCATAAGTAATCAGTTCCTTGAGACAGTGAAGTAGCTAGTACTGGTAAACTGTTTGACAGTCTGCCCAGGAACGATGCAGTGGCTGAACTGTAATATGGCTTACAGCCGTGATCCTTACGCTGAACTACCAACACCACCACACCATAATCAGAAGAAAATAAATTATACCCTTATCAGAAAAATGTTTTTAAACTTGTAAAGCACTTGTTCAGATTGTAAGGTTTTGCCATGTTGCAAATTCAGCTGTATAATGTATTTGCACTTAACAGGAAAAAAATGCTTTCATTTGCCATTGGAAGGAAAAGAAAAATATGCATTGTTACACCCTTTACTAGAAAAAAACATTTTACAAATAATGTCATTAACAGAAAAATGTTTTCCCATATTAAACCCTTAAATACTTACTGGTTCATGTCTATGTATTCTTCTTGTGACACGGGTAATGGTGAGTTTCGGGTATGTTTCAAATAACCTCCGGTGGTTCTTTAAGTTTGGGGTCACTGGGTTCAAGGTCAAGGTCTTATGTTTATATAATTGGTAAGTTGAATATTTTTCAACTTTATCAAAAAGCAATGATAAACCGTCTTATATATGTATTTTTCACAATAACAAAAGGTCATGACTCTGTCATATGACTGTTTCTAATTTTAAAGCTTCCATCAGAATCTAGCTGAAAATTTATACAAATAAACTTAACACCTAAAGATGACTTAAATTACTTTTAGCCTGACTATTCAAAGAATAGGGAGAGCTATTGTACTCAACCTGGCTTCAGCATCACCTTCACACTTTGGTTGAGTTTTTGCATGCACGTTTGTATCTCCAGAACTACTTAAAATAATGTTTAGAAACAAAACACATTTTTTGATAATTTGTTTAATAAGATGTCATTGTTACAGACTCTAAAATGGAATTTGATTGTATTATGGCCCTTTTTGAACTATCTGGAAAATTCTACATTATCCAGGCTCTTGTTTTACTATCAAACACTTAGAAGAGTGGAGCACACTGTCTTACTGAAGCTCTTGTTATTATTTAATGTTAATATTTGATAGATTTTGTGTTCAGTACGGCCCACAAATCTAAAGGACTAGAGTTCAGCTCTGTCCGTGTGACAGATGACTTTCTTATGGACCCCAGCCGAGGAATAATGGTGGCAGGGGTTCCAGCAGACATGCTGGAAGATGATGAGGATGTGTTGGAGGACATTTTGGGTAGAGACATGGATAGAGCTATCATGGGGATGGGGATGAATGCTAGAGCATCAAATAATGGTAAATCTGACTCTTTAAACAATATTTATACCCGCGAAACGAAGTTTGGGGGGGGGGTATATAGGAGTCACTCTGTCAGGTTGATCGGTCAGTTGGTCCAGTCCGCTACATTTTCCATGTCCATGGCTAATGGTTGGAATTCAAAACAACTTCATACAATGGCCAAGGACATTAAGAGGAAGTGCAGTGCACAAGAACCATAACTCCATCTTGACTAATTACAGAGTTATTGCCCTTTGTTACTTTTCCTTGTCTGGAGCGTAACTTGAAAACTACTTGTTAGAATTCAAAACAACTTCATATAATGGTCAAAGGTGCAGTGCACAAGAACCATAACTCTATCCAGAGTAATTTGTTACTTTTTCATTGCTTTTTTCTTGTCCAGACCATAACTTGAAAGCCACCAGCTGGAATTAAATACAACTTCATACAATGGTCAAGCACAATGGGAGGAAGTGCAGTGCACAAGAACCATAACTCTATCTGGACTTATTACAGAGTAATCCAATAAAACTTCATCAATGGTCAACCACAGTGAAAGGAAATGCAACATACAAGAACCACAACTTTAAACTTGAATTACTTGTTCACTACCAAATTTGAAATTTGTTTTTAAGGGGCAGATACTCCTGAAAGCCATCTTACTATAAGAAGATAACTTTGTCAACTTTAAAGAAAATCATGTTTTACATGAATGTTATGTTAACAGATGTAAACAGGAAATAGGCTATGAAAAGAAAAACTTTTTTTTTTAATAAACAGTAGTAGTCATTGTCAAAAAGGACATAAATCTGAAATGCATTTAGAAAGATAACTCTGTAAAAGAGATGAAATTATTGTGTGGATGTTTATGTTACAGACGCAGACAAAAAGGATGACGAAGAAAACTTATTGTATGTGGCTGTAACAAGGGCAAAAAATGCTCTACAGATGTCACCAACTCTTCTGTCTGTCATCAAAAGAGCTGGGGTATGTACTTTAATAAATAGTTCATCATGGATGTGCTGTCTGACCTTGATCATTTCTGCTTGAATAATTAGAATCTGCCCGTCTGCTTGCATGATAAGAATCTGACCATCTGCTTGCATGGGTAGAATCTGCATATCTGCTTGCATAGGTAGAATCTGCCAGTCTGCTTGCATGATTAGAATATGCCCGTCTGCTTGCATGATTAGAATCTGCCAGTCTGCTTGCATGGGTAAAATCTGCCCGTCTGCTTGCATGGGTAGAATCTGCCCGTCTGCTAGCATGAGTAGAATCTTCCTGTCTGCTTGCATGGGTAGAATCTGCCCATCTGCTTGCATGGGTAGAATCTGCCTGTCTGCTTGCATGGGTAGAATCTGCCCGTCTGCTTGCATAGGTAGAATCTGCCCGTCTGCTTGCATGGGTAGAATCTGCCTGTCTGCTTGCATGAGTAGAATCTTCCTGTCTGCTTGCATGGGTAGAATCTGCTTGTCTGCTTGCATGGGTAGAGTCTGCCTGTCTGCTTGCATGGGTAGAATCTGCCCGTCTGCTTGCATGGTTAGAATCTGCCCGTCTGCTTGCATGGGTAGAATCTGCCTGTCTGCTTGCATGATTAAAATCTGCCCGTCTGCTTGCATGGGTAGAATCTGCCCATCTGCTTGCATTGGTAGAATCTGCCTGTCTGCTTGCATGGGTAGAATCTGCCTGTCTGCTTGCATGATTAGAATCCGCCTGTCTGCTTGCATGGGTAGAATCTGCCTGTCTGCTTGCATGGGTAGAATCTGCCCATCTGCTTGCATGGGTAGAATCTGCCTGTCTGCTTGCATGGGTAGAATTTTCCTGTCTGCTTGCATGGGTAGAATCGGCTGCTGTGTGCAGGGTAAGAGTTGAAACAAACATGAACATACATTACAACATATTATTGCAATAAGATATATAACTACGCACAAAGATAAACATTATTGAACATGAAAACTTGCATGAACAGGAAGTGAAACATGACAACAAGAGGCAGTTGTTGCACATTTTTTGATATGCCTGACTCAGGGCCCAATGTAAAAACAGTTTAATGCAATGATGGCCCTGGTAGTTTTATTATCAAAACATAACTTTCAATTGACATCACACTAGCATGTAGAAAGCATGGTGCAAGCAATGGTTTCTTTTTAATGAAACATTGAAGTTCCGAATTAGATTGATAACTTTATGCAAGAATAATGATGATGCACTTTTTTCGTGCATTTATCATCTGCAGAAGTCCCTGGAACTTATTAAAACATTGCCCCCCCCCCCCCCCCCACAAAAAATGTGCATTAATGCTTCATTATCAAAGTAAATGAATGTATATTGTATACTTGAGCAAACATTGTATTTTATTCCACATCTATTTTGTTTTGAAGAATAAAATGCGGGTGTAAATTTACAGCTGATAAAACTTAACAACACAATGCAATGTTGATTTGAAATAAAAATACATGTATTTTCAACAAGTTTATTTGTTTCTTATTTTTCAACTCTTGTTACACACACTTTGCAGGAGAATTACCAGTTTTGTTTCTTTCCTGTTTACTTAAAAGCAATGAAAACTTGAACAAACAAGTAACATAGGATGGATTGTACTTTGTTAAGATGACTAATGGTCTGTCTCTTAGCAACACTTTAAATTCTTCATAGCAGAATAACAGAATTTTTTATATATCCTTATTTAAAAAAAGAAATGGGCATACTTATGTCTTACTAAGGCTTTTATGTGTCACCTCTACAGAAAAATGGCGACATAAAAGTCTAGTTGTGCATATTGTTGGCATTTTTTGGTTCATTGATTTTTGTCAGAGTTATGGCCCTTTAATGATTTTTATTTTAAATTTTGTCAGTACTCCTCCTGTGATAACACTGATGCTATTTCAATGAAACTTTTCAGGATTGATTTTTTAGCTAAAGTTATGGCTATTGAACAGAAACTGCATTTTGCCTCGTTAATGATTTTTGTGTCTCCTGCTGCACAGAAACTGCAACAGGCAATAGGATATCATGAGGCCACACATGTGATCACTGATAGCTCTTGTTTTGTATCATAGTATGTTTATTTGATATTTACAGGAAGATTTTCAGTTTCCTGTATATAGTAAGGACCTGAAGGACTCTGGTAAGGCATTCAGATGCAGTAAGACTGATGCTGAGTTCACGCCATATTGTTTAACGTTGGAGAAGAAAACAATCGTTTTGGTGAGTATAGGTAGATTATGAATAAGTCTGTTTTACCTATAGCAGGCTAAATATTGAAAATGGACTTGTCCAGCTCTCATTCTGGACTAAACTATTTTTCTTGTTTAGAGAAATTTTAAATAAGTACAGACTTAATTAGGGAACAGTGCACATGATGATCAGACTGCACGGGACTGATCTTGGTCTGTACTGGTCGGCAGGGTAAAAATAGTTGCTCGATGTTAGATGAAACACAACAGCTTTCTTGGTCAAGGAACGACAAATTTTTCACCTTATCTTGTACTAATACTTTATACTAAGACTTCATTAAGCATTAGATTGCTTCCAGTCTAATCCTGTTTTTTGTATTCATTATAAAAGTCATGTATATAAATATGTTCTCATGTGACGAGAAAAATATGTTTAAACCAACAGTTGCTCCCCACATGCTGCGGGTTAGAGAATGGTCATCATAGTAAATAAGTAATTTTTGAATATTGTAAAAGGGATGACGGCCAGACATAGATTATTATATTTCATTTAATGGTTGTAAAAATGAGACAAACTACTAGTATATTTGCAGTAAGTGTTGATTAAATGACAAAAGAAAAATGAAAATAGATTCAGTAATGAAACAGCATTTAAAAGGTAAATCTTCCTATGTTATACAAAACTGAAGAAAAACATTAGTAGTTTGTACTCAGTCCGATATGAATTGATTTAGATTGGAAAATGTGTCAAAAACAACAATCCCATGATTATTACCAGTACTTATATAGTAAGTAGCCAAATACTTTGGTGAATCATATATTTTTTTGAAGAAGTGCACTTTATCGTTAAGCAGTATTTGAACATATTTTTGGGATATTGTGCGTATAATACTCAAATTCTAATTTGTATTCATAAAGAGGTTTTGTCAATCACATATGTACTTAATAAACAGGTAGTTTGATACTTTTTGCCTGTATCTATAATAAATAATATCTTATATAAGAATACATACATGTATCTACATGTACCTTCACTTTGGTTTGACAACAGACATGGACATCTCATTTTGAATAAGAAGAATCATAAAATACATTAACCCTTACCACCCTAAATATCATAAATGGACTTGTCCATCTTTCAATAGGGATTAAACCATTTATCATTTCTGAGAATTTCAAAATATGAACTGACTGAGTAGCAAAATGAAACTTAACCTTGACGTAATTTGTTCTAAGATTTTATTTAAGTAAAAATATTCACAATTTAATTAATATGCCGTTTATAACTGATTTTGCAGTATTCATCACCATATTTCTACTGCATGACTAATGCAGTAAGGGGTACTTTTGCATATTCTGACTTTTTGGTAATTTTCGTAGATTTTAAGTGCTGTTTGCAATGTGTTAATTACTTTCTTTGTTCATTTGGACGGTATTTTATTTTTTAATACATTTTGAAATTTTTCATGAAAATTAGCATGAATTTGGAGGCTGATACAATCAAAATGTGCTGTTTTATTAAAGAAAACTAAAAAAAAAAGATCATATAAAAGTATCAATGTTTTTTTCTTTGACAGGGTGATAGTCAACAGAAAGCAGGTGGATTGTATAGCCCAGCCTTTTTAACAGAAGATTTCCACAGTTTTGCCTCTCTTCTTGGATTGACAAGTAAAAAACTAATTGAAGAAAAAAAGAAAGAAAATGCTTCTGTGGAACCAGCCTATAAAAAAATTTTGATGCACCGACTGATAGTGTAACATAACTCCTAAGAATTTTCTTGGACCATGATTTAAAGGTTAAAGTTGGTACATGAATTCTGCAGATATTATTGTAAACCTGATTCTAAGCCTTTGAAAAATAAAGATCTTCTAAAAAAATTATTCGTGACATGATCTAAGGTGGAAGTATTTGACATGATCTAAGGTTAAAGTCTACTATGATCTACAGAAATGCTTGTGATATGATGTAAGGGTAAAGTATTACATGTAACATGATCTGCAGAATTTCTTGTGACATGATCTAAGGTTAAAGTGAATCATATACATAAAGGTGAAAATGGAAAGAACTAAATGTTTGTGTGATATCATTAAAAGTAATACTATATTTTAATAAAAAGTGTTGATAATGTGATATGATCAGAAGGATATATTGTGACATAGACAAAATGTTTCATTGTGACATGATCTGCAGTGATAATGTGATAAGGTAGTTTGATGTGATGTGAATTGATAATGTCCCATGTTCCTACAATAATACTTCAACATTATGATATAGTATTATGTAACATAGACTTTTATATGACAGTTACCCATTAAAATAACCTTGATAAAACAGTGACATGACTATAGGTGTAACATGGATAATGACCAATTCTAACACAACCCGCATTTTTCCCGGTTGAACAGAATAGGACAGAAAGTGTGTGTTATTGTGCAATAAATTCACTGCTGATGTTCTTTATTTAGACATGTTACGTAACAGTCAGATATGTGACATAATCCTTAAAAAATGCAACACGCTGAAAATAAGTATGGAAACAGGTCAGGTGCAATTTAGCTTGATATCATATATAGGCTCATTTATTTGTTGATGTGTTTAAAAATAAAAATAATATATCCGTGATATAATTCCTTTCGTCCAAACTCCAATGATTTTATCGCTAAACAATAGTCATGTCACAAGAGAGTTTTATTAAGGTTAATGTAATCAAAAAATAATATATCCCGAACAGTGATTTTATCGCTAAATGAAATCACTGTTTAGGATATATTATTTCTTAATTTCATTAACCTTAATAAAATTCTTTTTTGATAAAACAGTGACATGATTATTGTATGCCTTTCATTTAATAATTAGTAAGATTTCAAATTTTTCACCAAAGGCTATGTACTGGCTCAGTATTTCTTGTGTTTTTGTACAGTATTGAAAATATCCTTTCTTTACTATCTGTTTTATCAGGAAACGGGTGTTTGTAATTCTAGAAGCAGTCTGGGTTTTGTGTTCAAAACAAAGGTGCTAAACAATTTGACATTATGCTAATAAGGTTATTAAGCTGTATACAATAAAAATATATTCATAAAATTTTATAATAGTAAAATTATATTGTTTACATATGGTCAATTCTCTAAAAAGTTGTGACATAGAATGTCTCTGTTATTTAACACACATGAAAATTTTATGTAACAGAATAAAAAGTTCCACATGGGTCAGGTTAGAGCATTTAGATTTTACAATAGTTGTCACAGAAAACTCTGGAAACTTTGGAACATGTCAAATGAATGACTTAGACTTGTTTGAATCTTACAATAACCACAATATCTGTTATTGTAACTTCCAGGATTTGTTCAAGTCACATAACTTGTTTTAAAATTACTCCGTGATTTTCCTGGCTTCTGATTTTCGTTCAACATATATAGATATATTTTTGCTTCAAACCTAAAATATATAGAATTTATTACAGAAATTCATGCTGGGATTTTAAACAATGTCATTTTAGCGTGATTTGAGTTCATAAGATTATTTTAATATTTTTGTCATTAATTTGCCAGAGTATCCCTTTAATAGTAGGATTTACTTAAACTAATTTTGGACTGTTCCCAGATTGATAGCATGATAGTTCCATTTCACAAATTTGGCAGTTCTAACAATATTGTACAAACTACTAGGTGATGTTCACATTTTGATATGCAGTTTTTTTTTTCTTTCATGAAGAAAAAAGTTATTGTTTCAGAGCTGGGCTCAGTTGTTATACACTATTGTATGTTACAATATAGAAAGATATATATTTTTAGCTTTGCATGTTTTTTGTGTCTTTTTTGTCTTGAATTTGTCATTTTGTATTTGATCATCATGCTTTGTATATTTTTTAAGTTGCACCCTTCCAGCAAATACCTGTGTTTAAACACCACCTTCAAATAAAGATAACCCTGTAAATAAAAAGCCACTCTTGAACAACTCTTCATTTATCAAAGAGAACAGAGTTACCACCAAATAAAGACCACCAGTCTTTAAAGATTTTATCTTCTCTTTGGTCGGCCTTTGTAAACTGTACCTTGTTGCTAATGGATTATTCACATATTTTTTTACTCATTTTTTTTTCTAAAAATGTGCATTATGCTAGCTTGAATAACTTTATTTGTTCACATGACAATATATTTATTATGCCCCCACTTCGAAGAAGAGGGGGTATATTTCTTTGCACTTGTCGGTCCGTTGGTCCGTCGGTCCGTAGACCAAATGGTTTCCGAGTGATAACTAAAGAACCCTTAGGCATAGGAACTTCAAACTTGGTATGGTGATTGGTCATGACCAGTAGATGACCCCTATTGATTTTGGGGTCAAAGGTCAAGGTCACATTGACCTCTTAGGTAAAAACGGTTTCCGATCAATAACTAAAGAACCCTTAGGCCTAGGAACTTCAAACTTGGTATGGTGATTGGTCATGATCAGTAGATGACCCCTATTGATTTTGGGGTCAAGGGGTCAAAGGTCAAGGTCACATTGACCTCTTAGGTAAAAACGGTTTCCGATCAATAACTAAAGAACCCTTAGGCCTAGGAACTTCAAACTTGGTATGGTGATTGGTCATGACCAGCAGATGACCCCTATTGATTTTGGGGTTAAGGGGTCAAAGGTCAAGGTCACATTGACCTTGTAGGTAAAAACGGTTTCCGATCAATAACTAAAGAACTTTTAGGCCTAGGAACTTCAAACTTGGTATGGTGATTGGTCATGACCAGCAGATGACCCCTATTGATTTTGGGGTCAAGGGGTCAAAGGTCAAGGTCACATTGACCTTGTAGGTAAAAACAGTTTCCGATCGATAACTTAAGAACCCTTAGGCCTAGGAACTTCAAACTTGGTATGGTGATTGGTCATGATCAGTAGATGACCCCTATTGATTTTGGGGTCAAGGGGTCAAAGGTCAAGGTCACATTGACCTCTTAGGTAAAAACGGTTTCCGATCAATAACTAAAGAACGCTTAGGCCTGGGACCTTCAAACTTTGTATGATGATTGGTCATGACCAGCAGATGACCCCTATTGAATTTTGTGTCAAGGGGTCAAAGGTCAAGGTCACATTGACCTCTTAGGTAAAAACGGTTTCTGATCCATAGCTAAAGAACGCTTAGGCCTAGGAACTTCAAAATTGCTATGGTGATTGGTCATGACCAGAAGATGACCCTATTGATTTTGGGTCAAGGGGTCATGGATCAAGGTCACATTGACCTTGTAGGTAAAAACAGTTTCAAATCAATAACTAAAGAACGCTTAGGCCTAGAAACTTCAAACTTGGTATGATGATTGGTAATGGCCAGCAGATGACCCCTATTGATTTTGGGGTCAAGGGGTGCAAGGTCAAGGTCACATTGACCTTGTAGGTAAAAACGGTTTCCGATCAATAACTAAAGAACGCTTAGGCCTAGGAACTTCAAACTTGGTATGATGATTGGTCATGACCAGTAGATGACCCCTATTGATTTTGGGGTCAAGGGGTCAATGTCATATTTACCTTGTACTTAATGACGGTTTCTGACTAATAACTCAACAACTCAAGTTGCCTTGGTTGATATTTTTATATTTAACTAAAAATGCTTTTGGTATACACATTTGAAGGTCTTATGTAATAAAACAACTTGGCTGTCATTAATGAGGCCTACATGATTCATAAAATTTATGCATATATTATTTTATTATTATTATTTTACTGGGTCAGAAGTCATGCATAATAACCTGATCACATGACTAATTGGCTGCTGATAGGGGGCATACATGTTTTACAAACATATCTTGTTACCTTCAACATTTTTAAATATTGTATGTACCTGGAGAAGTGCTGCTTTAAAAGTTTATAAGTTGTTATGAATTTTGTTTAATTCTCCATCAACCTCAGTAGAGCTGAGTAATACCCTTTGGCAACAAAGATTTTTGCTGTTAATGAGAAGAGTTTCTTTTGCTCTCAAGAGGTTAAATGTAGTGTAAAATCTTTGTTGGGGAAGATTTGATACTTGTTGGTTTAAAGAGGGCTTCTTTGCATAAGTTGCACTGTATTGGGTTATTCTAGAAAGTTAACAAAGTTTAACTTAAAATAATCAACCATATTACAAGGGAAGGGAAAACCAGATATATTTTGTATAGAAAAAAATATCATTTAACAAATTAAAAGTTTGAAAAAATGTTAATTCTGAAGAAAAAATAACTATCCATAAGTCCATAGTTATAATTTTATGTCAGTTTTTGATTTAGTCGACAGTTTGTCCTTTCATTTTTCAGTTGTAGACTGATGTCTTTCATATTTTTTGTGTTCAGACTTTCACCTTTGGTTTTGATATAAGGCAGCTTGAGTCTATGTCACTGTCAGGAGCTTAAAATAGATTTTTCAACTTTTCCTCTCAAGTATTGCCATGCTTTATCTTTTTTTAACCTTTAGTCTGCTGGCAGCAACATATTTTACCTAGGTGACCAGTGTAGACCAAGATTTACAGGCACATTGCTGCACTGTTCACTAGTTTTTCAATATATTTTTTAAAATTTCCCCTAAAAATGATGAATGGTTTTGTCCAGAATGAATAATGGACAAGTTCATTTAAGATATTTAGCAGGTCTAGAGTTGAAGCATCACTGGAGAGCATCAGTCAAAGTTTAAGATAATTTTGTTCATAGGTACCAACAAAGAGAAAAAAATGTTGACTTTTTTGTATATGAAGTTTATATATACATGTACATTTTTTGTATAGTGTAAAAATAGTTTTATGATCATTAAAAATAATTGGCAAAACATTTGGCTTTTCTTAATTCTTTTACTTTACCATATCAGATCAGTTCTTTATTTTCAGAGTCACAGTTTACACAAAGCTAATGCATCTGAACATGTTCAGTGCCATCCATGAACATGGAATGTTCTGTGTCATCCACAAATACATGTACGATATCAATTCTTGAAAAGCTCATTTTTGTTCAATCCAGTTTATGATATTTTTTTTTGCATCTAAGTATATAATGACTGCACCCAGATTAAATACACTGTGCTGAAGAAATTTAAAGAAAATTGATAACAAAAGTTGCAATATACAGGTATACCCTGTGTTTACAAACAATGAATAGAAAAAGGCTGGAGGGGGGTATGGGGGCTAAATTTTTCACTTCTAGAAACCCTGTAAAAGGTCATATTCACATTTAAGATATGAGTCGCGTCATGACAAACCAACATAATGGGTTTGCGACCAGCATGGATCCAGACCAGCCTGCGCATCCGCGCAGTCTGATCAGGATCCATGCTGTTCGCTATCAGTTTCTCTATTTGTAATAGTGTTTGTCAGCAAACAGCATGGATCCTGATCAGACTGCGCGGATGCGCAGGCTGGTCTGGATCCATGCTGGTCGCAAACCCATTATGTTGGTTTTGTCGTGACGCGGCTCATATGTCACAGGGTGATAAAGCCATGCAGTCTGACAAGGACTTGAACCCTGGACTTTAGGAAAAAGGTTCCCTGGTTTTACAGACTGATCTATCTGCCTGCTCTCTAAGTATTGAACAGTACTATGACTAGTGGTGGAAATCGGATGAAATTTGTCCCAATCGATCATCGGTTCAATCGGATGGGACATAATCGATAACTTTCCGATTAAAGTCGCGTTAAAAATAAATAGGGAAGAAGCATTTTTTCCCAAGGCACTTGATTATATTCAGTAACATGAACTTCATTTAGCACTTTTCAACACAGTTTTAACCCTATTTAGTTATTATTTTACGAAATAGATTTAATTTTCCAATGGATGTCAAATAATAACATTCACATCACATTATATTTCTATTGTTTACATCACGTATTGATCCTATTCAACTCCAAATTGTCTCTGAGATAATTTTTTTGCGATCGGCGAGGTGTTCCTAAAAGAAAATTACCGTCAGAATTAATTCGTTTTGATACTTTAAACATTTTTGACGACGTCGCGGAACAATTTTTTGTGAATCGATTATTGTCGCTTTACATAACAGTAACTGATTATCAGCGACTTGCGACAATCGGAACATCACTAACTATGACAAACTCCTTTTATACATGTATATTGAAATAAATCCTCGATTTTCATACAGTGAGCACTTAGCATTTACTCTGGAACCAATACTATTATGGCCCCACAATAGGAGCCAAATGTCCCACGGTAAGAAAAAGTGCAGCCTAACCAGGACCAAAACCTGTGACTGGATTACTGTTAAAATCCAAACTTACACATTTCCTCCCGTAATAATGCGATAAATTTCTATCCTTGACAGCTATACTGCTTTAAAACGACAGTTGTTTATTGATTATTTTTTATCATAATGAACTTTTGTACAGTTAATCTGCGTGAATCAACACAGAAGCAAACAACGCCTAGACCAACTATGATGACGACAACGATATGAATATTTGTTCGATATTAGATATACTTCCGCACCGGCAAGTACTTAGTTTTCGCGTCAAAACAAAAGTTTGGGTTTGTATTTTTTAAGATAGTTTAATCATAATAAGGTCGAAAGGAAAGGTTAAAGTCTAATTTTATTTTATTTTAGTTATTTGGAAATAAATTGAATATCTCTGAATTTATATTTTTGTGGGAAAGAACGCTGGAATAAATTATGAACGTTTATTATTAAGTGGGTGGGGTGAGGCAAACGTGATTTGGCAAATATTTTAATGAAATTTTGATGAAGAAAAACACGGTGAAAGAATGAAATACTGTTTTTTTGTATAAAGAAAGTGAATAATTGCTTTCATCTTCATTTGTACGTCAAATGTTATTCCCCCCTTTTTAAACAAAGTTTAATAAATGTTTGAGAAACTGTTGTCTAAAATACTCTTTGGTTTGTTTTATATAATACTCTTTGGTGTGTTAGTTAATATTATTAACTCAAAGGTGCAGTTTTCAAGAAATAACTCTTCTACACTGCTCTAGCCTTGTCAACTCTAGCTAAAGAGACTTCAGCGAACAGGTTTTATACTATAGTACTGCTAGACCTGTTCGCTGAAGCCAATTGAAAGTCAACCAGAACCATGACATATTTATGTCATGCTGTAATTCAATAAATTTGCGTGATCTGGACAAAAGCTATTTTAACACAGGAAGTTAATTATATTTTGGACACTTCAGTCTATATTTTTGAACACAGAGCGTTAGATTGATGAAATAATGCATCAAAGTTTATCAGTGGGTTCAAATTATATAAAATTCGTCGCCATTGCTGCCCTAATTATCACGTGACTAGCGAGAATTTAGGTTCGGATACCTTTGCATGACATTTGGTGACCCGTGACCCAAATGTTATTTTTAATTGAAAAAATGGCTTTGCAATGTATTTATTCAATAACAGACATTGTACTAAAACATGTTGGATTTATATTGTTTTGAGTGATGATTCATGAATAATTTGTTTGTTTTTATTTAAAATCATACACATACTAAAACTAGTGTATGGTCCGTTACTAAAAATAGATGCTAGAATTCCCAAAACTTGAAGTCCTGCGAGATTTCAATTGAAAGCAGACTCCATATTGGTAAACATTCTCTACATATTTCCGTAACAAATAGTTGGGGGCACAATGTCATTGAAGTTTAATTCATAAACAAAACATAAATTGATTCAAAATTGATTTGTTTATCAAATCGTATTTTTATTTGACCCAAATTTGAATAATAAGGGTTAATTTAATAGGTTTTATGTACGGCACACAAATTGGTAAAATTCTGGTAGCCTTTGCAAATAAGGTTGACCCATAACTTTACTGTCGAACAACGTCAAAATAAAAGCGACATATAAAGTTATGGAAGCCAGAACTATGTCAACTCCAAAGTGCAACCTTACCAGTACACAATAATCCTAAATTTTCATAATTAGTATACTGTATAGTACCACCTATAAACATTGAGATTGGACTATATCCTGGAATAAACCTCAGGAGTATATGCCTTATTCTCATTGATTTGACTAACCATCAATTCGTGGACTAAATAAATGTCTGGTAAAAATACTTCTACAAGGACATACGCCATCCTTTCACTTATGAAAATTTGAAAGAAATAATAAGCAGAGCTCCAGATAGCGTGCGTATAAGCGTAAAATACGCATAGAAAATCTAAAATACGCATCACTTTCAAAATCCGTGCGTCACAGTTACGCACAACAAAATGAAAATACGCTCGTATGTCAAAATTTATGCGTAAAAGAATAGAAGTGTAAACATTTGATATGTAGAAAGAAAATGTTTTGAGCCTAAAATACAATATATTTCCATTTAATTGCATTGAAAACTAAAAATTCTGTTGTCAACAACGCATGTAAAAAACGAAAGTAGCAGGAAATACAGAAGGGAGGTTACTCCCGTAGATCTATCAACCTGTGAAATTATTGATGAAATTTGTGCCAGATAATCATCGTAGGAGTTAACACAGTATTAAGATTGTTTAGGCATCTATTGACATACTTATGCCTCAATATAAACAAAAATATATTTTAATTTCTTTAACTTTAGTTGTTGGGACAAAATAACATGTTATTCACCTGCAGTTTTGTACTCAATATTTTCGTACCCAGTCTACAGTTACGGACAATTTTCTCTCAGACCAATATTTTTTTTTAAGGAAAGATAAAAAAATCTTGTTTATGTTTCTTTAATTCTAATTTCAACTATAATTGTTCAAACTGGAGTACATGATAAGGTACATGCCAACAAAAATAAAGAAAGAAAAATATTGACTCATAGAAAATAAAATAACTTTAGGGCTTCCACTAGTGGAAGTTTGGGAGTCTTTTACTCCTTCAATTGGCCTGTGACTTCCAAAATTCAATACTTTCCTTCTTTACCTATATTATGTGACTTCCAATATCAGAGATTTTGAAGTCTTTGACTTCCAAATTTTGAAAATGGAAGCCCTGATAATTTTGCTGTGTATCCTAAACTTGAGTTCCAGTATACTCTGGAAGTCTGACTTTACATGGCATGTTTTGTATTGTTTCACATTAAATCAGTATTTAATTTGTAAAGGTTTATCTAAAAAAAGAAAATAAACAAACAAACAAACACAACAATAAGTTTAATTTGTTTATAAAAAATGCAAAATGCTTTTTTGACAGATTTTACCCCCTAAGTTTTTCAGAATTTGCATTTTACCCCTCACTCTAAATTTTGAGGGGTAAAAACCCCTTGGCCAAAAAAATTATCTGGAGCTCTGATAAGTACCGAGATACCTTAGGGTGGCACCCTATACATGGCTAAGAAATGGGCAAAATGACCCTGGCTAGGTTTGCACTGTCATTTAAAATTCTAAGCTTGGCCATAAGTTGTACACTGTGTACTGGCTGATTAGACGCTCAATGGAATGACAGAATCTATTCTTATTGCTAGGATAAAAAACAAAATGTTAATTATAAAATGCATTTGAAAGTAAATGAAATATTTGTAGATTCTGTGCCTTAATTATTTTATTGAGCCTTTATTGTTTATGACTTTTTTTAAAATCAATCAGGAGATTGTTTTAAAAACAAATTTAGAATAAGCCAGGTGTCCCACTTGTATTAAAAAGTTACTTTAGAGTTGACAAGTGCTGAACCCTTAGTGTCTGTAATCAATATCAGATTAAATAAAAATTTGAAATTGGATCTGACTCTTTAGTCTTTATACTCTTATATATCAAGTTAATAACCAGATATTATAAGAGAATGATGAGTTATCAAATACCAGTATTGAGTCCTGCTAGTGTGGTATCTTACTTTATACATGTAGTATTAAGATAGTATCAAAGTTCCTCTGACATAAACAATAATGCTGTTTATTGTTGAGTTGCTAATTTTTATATCAAAATGCAAACAATGGACAGTTCAAGATTCATAGCAGGACAATTTGAATCTTTTATACAATTTATATTAAGATATATTAAAGAAGGTGTTGTTTTTTATGTCATTCATATTTTTTTTCCAGTAACTATGTTTCTCACAAGATCTGAATATGACAGGGGTGTCAACACATTTTCACCAGAGGGAAGACTTTTTCAAGTGGAATATGCAATAGAGGCAATAAAGGTTGGTATATAATAATAATTATCAGTGAAAATCTTGGGCTTAATGTTCTGTTTTGTTAATACTGTCTCTCCTTAAAATTAATTACATATTAAGCTGTATAAAATTTATTGTTTTGTTGCATTAAATGTTGTGGTTGTGAATTAATATTAATTTATAGTTAATCATAAAAAATGTGAATAAATATTGTTAAATGTTAAACCTTCATTATTTGATTGTAGTTAGTTCTTCATATCAGTTGATTTGTAAATGGAGTCTGAAAATATCTTAAATAAACAGAAAAAATAATAAAAGTTTAAGTTGCATAAAAGTTATATTCATATTAATATGAGTAGTTTGTAAGTCTAAATACTAAATATCAGGAATAAAAAATCCACTTAATCTGTTCATATTGACATGTTCAATTTGAGAGGTTTTGCAGCAGATTGAGAAGAAAAATGTACCCTGCTTATAGGTTCATGATTGAATATTCACTCCTCTTAAATTCCTTTGGAATCTCTTATCATGATGACATCTAACATAAAAATATTAGAATAATCTTATAAAATTTCTATCATATTTTTGTATACCTATAAACGTTTCTGTTTTTGTATTTTAGCTTGGTTCAACAGCCATTGGAATCCAAACAAATGAAGGAGTGGTCCTGGCTGTAGAGAAAAGAGTCACATCGCCCTTGATCGAACCCACCAGTATTGAAAAAATTCTTGAAGTTGATGACCATATTGGTAATTTATTGTGTTATATAAAATCAGGAGATATTCTAGTCTAATTCAGTACCTACCAAAAGAGGAGGGGTGTCCGTGGCTGAGTGGTTAATACCGTTGACTTCAAATCACTTGTTCCTTACTGGTGCAGTTTATAATGCAGCCATTCTTTCATGTTAGGAAGTTAACTAGCTAGCTTTTAGAATATTGATGGTTCTACTCGGGTGTCCGTTTGTGACTGAAATAATGCATGGAGCGGCACCTGAGGTCTTCTAGTAAAGCTCTAAAACCGCCTTTTAACTTGTAAAGTCTTGGTGCGAAATATATTCCAAACAAACAAAAAATAAAAAAAACCCCAACCAATAGAGTTTTATCATGATAATGTCAATGTTAACTATAAGTAAAATTAAGTTAATTTTCGAATTCTGAGAATTTACAAATTTGGTTTTGCAGTAGTATTATTTACTAATAAAGATATCATGATTTTATTAGGTTGTGCCATGAGTGGTCTGATAGCTGATTCTAGGACACTGGTAGATAGAGCAAGAGTGGAAGCACAGGTATGTAGATCTTCATATAGCTAAATTTATTCCTTGCTCTGTAAATACAAGTCTGCTGTGCAAAGTCTTAGACTAGCATTTGAATTTAGTAGTATTAAACCTGTCACACCTAAATCAGATTTCACTTGTACCTGCCGGGAATACCTCAGAAATAGAGTATTAAGCGATCTGAGGTTTGATAAAATGAAAAACATGACCTTTTTGTTATCCACTGCCTTCTGCTTCCATGTCTAGTGTAGATACAGGCATTGCTAAGGAACCCATTTTTTATCTAAAAGACAAATTGTTTAAAAGTAAATTTCTTTAAAATAAATGTAAAATTTTTTAAAAAAAATCAACATTTTTTTTAATTTTAATTTTTTAACCCTTTTTTTTTAAGATCAAAAAATTATTATTTTTTTGGGAAAAAATAAAAAAATTTATAGCTTTTTTAGACTTTTTCCCCTTTAAATGGGGTAAAAAATGTTAAATTATCATTCAAAAGATTTTTGAAAATCATTTTTCCCCCCCTTTTTAAAAATTGGTACCAAAAACTTTCCTCTTGAAAAAAGTCTCAGGAATGTTTAAAAATTTCAAAAAAAAAAATAGTTAAATTGCTGAATAATTATATGATTATAATATTACAGAATCATTGGTTTACATATAATGAGAAGATGTCTGTTGAGAGTGTTACACAAGCAGTCAGTAACCTGGCTCTAGCCTTCGGAGATGATGATTCTGAACAGGCAGTTATGGTATGTTCTTTGTTAACAGAGCTTTATAGTCATTTAGTGGTATCACATTTTAGATTGGTTAAGGTTGTTGACTTTAAACCACTTGGGCCTCACTGCTTTGGGTTCGAATCCCGACAGGGACTTTGGATTCTTTCATGTGAGGAAGCTTTCCAGCTAGTGTATGGAATGTCGGTCATTCTACTCAGGTGCCCGTTCGTGCCTGAAATAATGCATGGAAGGGCTCATGAGGTCTTCCTCCACCATTAAAGCTGGAACGTCGCCATATGACCTATACTGTGTTGCTGTGACATAAAATCTAATCAAACATACAAATTTTTCATAGAACAAAGAAAAAATATTAATAGAATTAGTTGCATGATTTCTACCATACAGAGATACATGTAACTGTTTCCATTTTATGATGCTAGGTATAAGTAACTGTAAACACTATGTTTTTTAGCTTGTCTGTTTTGAACAAAAACAGTCAAACAATTAAGATCGCTGCGTGGTCTTTGTGCAAAACCTTTAACCCTTTCACTGCCATAGGGACGGCTTAAGCCGTCCCTGTTATTTTTTGGCGTATTTGCCATATGGACGGCTTTAGCCGTTTCTATAATAATAATAGTTATAATAATAAATTAATAATAATAATAATAAAAATAATAATAAATATAAAGAAAATTATACCATCGACAATAATTAGTATTATACTAAGAGATTTGGAAACATATATAATAATTATAATACTAATAACAAATAATAATAATTATTTTAATTAATAATATAGTAATTTCTTAGAAAATCCTCTGGCAATTAGGTGAACAATAAAACAATAACCCTCTGGCAGCGAAAGGGTTAATGTAACCCATTATTCAAACTTTTTAATAGTTGTCAACACAAAACTTAGAATACTTGCTTTAATTTCATGACAAGGTGTATTTCAGCATTATTCTGAAAGCTATATATTTTTTTAGTATTGCCCCTTTCTTTTAATGATTTTTTGTAGTCAAAATTTGTTATTATACCCCCACCACAAAATGTGGGGGGGGCTATAATGGATTCGCTTTGTCGCGTCGGTCGGTCCGTCCGTCGGTCGGTCGGTCCGTCTCCATTTTCGTGTCCGCTCTATAACTCCTATACTAATTGAAGGATTTTCTTTAAACTTGGCTCAAATGTTCACCTCAACAAGGGGATGTGCAGAACCCATATTGACCATGTGTCACCTCAAGGTCAAGGTCACAATTGAAGGTCAAATATCAAACACTATCAAATATTACACAGTATGTCCTGTCCGCTCTGTAAGTCCTACACTACTTGAAAGATTTTTTTCAAACTTGGCTAAAATGTTCACCTCAACCAGGGGATGTGCAGAACCCATGTCGCCCATGTGTCAGCTCAAGGTCAAGGTCACAATTGAAGGTCAAATATCAAACAATTAAATATTACATAGTATGTCGTGTCCGCTCTGTAAGTCCTACACTACTTGAAAGATTTTCTTCAAACTTGGCTCAAATGTTCACCTCAACAAGGGGATGTGCAGAACCCATGTTGCCCATGTGCCAGCTCAAGGTCAAGGTCACAATTGAAGGTCAAATATCAAACAATCAAATATTACACAGTATGTTGTGTCTGCTCTATAAGTCCTACACTAATTGAAAGATTTTCTTCAAACTTGGCTCAAATATTCACCTCAACAAGGGGATGTGCAGAACCCATGTCGCCCATGTGTCAGCTCAAGGTCAAGGTCACAATTGAAGGTCAAATATCAAACACTATCAAATATTACATAGTATGTCGTGTCCGCTCTGTAAGTCCTACACTACTTGAAAGATTTTCTTCAAACTTGGCTCAAATGTTCACCTCAACCAGGGGATGTGCAGAACCCATGTCGCACATGTGTCAGCTCAAGGTCAAGGTCACAATTGAAGGTCAAATATCAAACAATTAAATATTACACAGTATGTTGTGTCCGCTCTGTAAGTCCTACACTAATTGAAAGATTTTCTTCAAACTTGGCTCAAATATTCACCTCAACAAGGGGATGTGCAGAACCCATGTCGCCCATGTGTCAGCTCAAGGTCAAGGTCACAATTGAAGGTCAAATATCAAACACTATCAAATATTACATAGTATGTCGTGTCCGCTCTGTAAGTCCTACACTACTTGAAAGATTTTCTTCAAACTTGGCTCAAATGTTCACCTTAACCAGGGGATGTGCAGAACCCATGTTACCCATGTGTCAGCTCAAGGTCAAGGTCACAATTGAAGGTCAACTATCAAACAATTAAATATTACACAGTATGTCGTGTCCGCTCTGTAAGTCCTACACTACTTGAAAGATTTTCTTCAAACTTGGCTCAAATGTTCACCTCAATAAGGGGATGTGCAGAACCCATGTTACCCATGTGTCAGCTCAAGGTCAAGGTCACAATTGAAGGTCAAATATCAAACAATCAAATATTACACAGTATGCTGTGTCCGCTCTGTAAGTCCTACACTAATTGAAAGACTTTCTTCAAATTTGACTCAAATATTCACCTCAACCAGGGGATGTGCAGAACCCATGTTGCCCATGTGTCAGCTCAAGGT
This sequence comes from Ruditapes philippinarum, assembly GCF_026571515.1. Classification (NCBI taxonomy): domain Eukaryota; kingdom Metazoa; phylum Mollusca; class Bivalvia; order Venerida; family Veneridae; genus Ruditapes; species Ruditapes philippinarum. The sequence goes on along the minus strand of NW_026858765.1, from coordinate 100,865 downwards.
CAAGGTCACAATTGAAGGTCAAATATCAAACAATCTAATAATACACAGTATGTCATGTCCGCTCTGTAAGTCCTACACTAATTGAAAGATTTTCTTCAATCTTGGCTCAAATGTTCATCTCAACCAGGGGATGTGCAGAACTTATGTCACTCTTTTGCTGGCTTAAGGTTAAGGTCACACTTGAAGGTCAAAAATTGACTTCGAAAATATTCTTAAATTTTAACATTCATTTGAATATTTCTAAATCTAGAAAAGGTATTTGCTTGAAACTTAAAATATTTTTGAAGGGTCACAATTCCGATATGCTGTTCGTTTAAGTTTCATAACTCTGTATTGCATTTTAACAAAGTTATGCCCCTTTTTAAGTCTTCAAATTTACATACAATCAAATATTAGACAATATGTTGTGTCCGCTCTATAAATCCTATACTAATGGAAGAATTTTCTTCAAACGTTACTCAAATTTTCACCTCAACAAGGTTATGTGCAGAATCCATGTCACCTTTGTGCCAGCTAAAGGTCAAGGTCACTCTTGAAAGTCAAAAATTAACTTAGAAAATGTTCTTAAATTTTAACATGTACTTGAATAATTCTGAAACTAGCGCAGGCATTTGCTTGAAACTTAAAAGATATGAGGTGTGGCAAATAAGATATGCAGGTCAAGTTTCATTACTCTGTATTGCATTTTGACAAAGTTATGCCCCTTTTTAAGTCTTCAAATTTACATACAACCAATACTAGACAATATATTGTGTATACTCTATAAATTCTATACTAATGGAAGGATTTTCTTCAAACTTTACTCAAATGTTCAACCAAACTGGGTGATGTGCAAAACCCATCTTACCCTTGTGCCAGATTAAGGTCAAGGCCACACTTGAAGGTCAAAAATTGACTTATAAATAAAATGTTTAATATTTTGGGAAAATGAAAGGTTATTTGTAACTGTTTCGAACATGATTTGATAATATATATTTATACTATTACCTGTACAATTAGTCTTTTTTTCACCAGAGATAATTTCTTTTTATGTATTTGTGCCACATAAGTTATTCCCTTAACCACTTTTCAAAGTGGTCTTCTGTCAAGGACATTGGTGGGGGTATGAATCGCATTCAGCGATAGTTCTAGTTGATATTGTTGCCCGTTACAAATGAGCTTTTACATTGCATGCTGCCCTCTTGTTTACTAAACAGTTGCAGAATATTTTCTAGAAAGTCCTATTTAAAGGGCTAGTTTTTCATTAACTTTTTTTGTAAAATTAATGAAAAACATTTAATTGGCTCTTTGACATTTTATTCCAGAGCCGTCCATTTGGTGTGGCATTATTATTTGCTGGTATTGATAAAGATGGACCACAGTTGTAAGTATATTTCCCTAAAATTTTATAGTGATAATCAAGTTTAAACTTGAAAAAGTATGAGTTATCTTTTTGCATATGGTTTAAGATTATATTTGTGATATTGAACATTTTATGGTAGTTAGACAGACACTTGATAAAGATACAGGTTTTTTATGCCACCGCAGCATCTGCGATGCGGTGGCATATAGCGATTCACCTGTGTGTGTGTGTGTGTGTGTTTGTTTGTTTGTTTGTGTGTGTGTGTGTGTTATATTGATTATATAGTGAACTTAAAAAATCTTCTTGTGAAAAAATACTAGTCCAATTTCAACCAAACTTGGCAGGATTGATCCTTGGGTGAAGGGCTTCCAAAGTTGTTCAAAGAATTTCATTCCATGCAGAAATCTGGTTGCCATGGCAACCAAAAGGATTTATATTCTAAGAAAAAATTTAAAAAATCTTCTTGTAAAGACTCAAAAGGCCTAGAGCTTAGATATTTTGCATAAGGCATTGTCTAGTAGACCTCTACCAAGATTGTTCAAATTATAGCCCTGGGGTCAAAATCGGCCCCGCCCCGGGGGTCATTGATTTTCACTATATGTACATATAGTAAAAACTTAAAATACCTTCTTGTAAAAACCAAAAAGGCCTAGAGCTTAGATATTTTGCATAAGGCATTGTTTGGTAGACCCTTACCAAGATTGTTCAAATTATAGCCCTGGGGTCAAAATCGGCCCCAACCCGGGGGGTCATTGATTTTCACTATATGTACATATAGTAAAAACTTAAAATACCTTCTTTTAAAGACCCAAAAGGCCTAGAGCTTAGATATTTTGCATAAGGCATTGTCTGGTAGACCTCTACCCAGATTGTTCAAATTATAGCCCCGGGGTCAAAATCGGCCACGCCCCAGGGATCATTGGTTTTCCTTATATGTATATAGTAAAAACTTATAGTAAAAACTTTAAAAAAAAATTTCTAGCAATTGACAAATGCTAGAGGTAAGATATTTTGCATGAGACATTGTGAAGTGAACTTCTAGCAAGATTGTTCAATTATAGCCCTGGGGTCAAAATTGCCCCCGCCCCGGGGGTCATTGATTTTTCAATATATACATATAGTAAAAAATCAAAAAATCTTATTGTCTGAAGGTACAAGGCTTAGAGCTTTGATATTTGTTAAATGATATCATCTATAGGTACCAAAGTTGTTCAAATTTTGCCTTTAGTGTCAAAATTAGCCCCGCCCCGGGGGCCATAGGTTTTCCTTATATGTATATAGTAAAAACTTAAAAAATTATCTTCTCTAAATTTACAATGGCTAGAGTTAAGATATTTTGCATGACACATTATGTAGTGAACCTCTAGCAAGATTGTACAAATTATAGCCCTAGGGTCAAAATTGGCCCCACCCCCAGGGGTCATTGATTTTCACTATGTACATATAAAGTAAAAAATTAAAAAATCTTCTTGTCTGAAGGTACAAGGCATAGAGCTTTGATGTTTGCTATATAATATCATCGATAGGTCCTCTACCAAAGTTGTTCAAATTTTTCCCCTGGTGTCAAAATTGGCCCTGCCCGGGGGCAGTGATTCTCATTATGTACACATAGTAAAAACAGAAAATAAAACAAATGTTTTCTGAATGGGAGAAAGTTACAGCTTAGATATTTGACTTGAAATGTTGTTTGGTGGACCTGTATCAAGATTGTTTTGAATTAAACCCTTGGGTCCAAAATCTGCCCAAGGGGACAGTGACCTACTTCTTTTCCTTTGATGTACAGCAATGAAATTTTGACCATGTGCACAGTTTTAGTTGTAAAATTGAACTTTGATATCAGGTGACCTAGATTTTGATGATGTGACCTACTTTCTTGTCCTTTGATGTACAGCTATGAAATTTGAACCATGTGCACAGATTAATATGTAAAGTGAACTTTGATTTCAGCTGACCTAGATTTTGACAAAGTGTCTTACTGTGTTGTCCTTTGATGTAGTCATGAAATTTAGGCTGTGTGAAATATGACCTTCACCACTAAATTCACTAGACTCAAGTGCATTGATATATTCCTACTCTGATCTTTTATTGAGTTAACAACAGATTTAACCACTAATCTGATAATAAGAATTAGATAGGTCAGGGATCTATGCATTATGACAATCTTCAAAATTGTATAGAAACAAAAAAAATCCGTTCCTACACTACTATTTAGTGTTCTATTAATGCGGTGGCATAGCATTTTTCTGAAATGCAATCTTGTTTTTAAGGGGAAATGATTTTAAAGGGACCCCATTGAGATTTTTTGACATGATGGGAGCGTATAAATTTTTCAGGATTTGTGTACTATTTGATATAGGTGTGAATCAATAACTTCTGTCATGCACTCACTCCATTTTTTCCAAATAATTATGTTTGATTTTTTTTGCAAAATGACCCAAAATGAAAAACAATCAAAAGCATTAACTAAAATCAGTCTAAGAGTTGCACTAAACTCAATTTTCAATTTAATTCTGAGTAGATTTCTTTCTTTCTTGCCGTTTTTTTGTTGTTGTTTTTTTTTCATTTAAAGTGTCCCAGTTGATCTATGTTAGAATTTTATGTTATTCAGAGTTTTGAACTTCAGTGGAACCCCTTTAAAATTATAGTTATAACTAGAGTACTATTTACTGTTATCTGTATAATGGTATGCCTATATTATGATATAATTTCAGGTATCATATGGACCCTTCAGGAACTTTTATCAAATATGAAGCTAAAGCTATAGGATCAGGATCAGAGGGTGCCCAACAAGCACTTCAAGACGTTTACCATAAGGTTTGCTTTACCAGTAATTTTTAATTTAAAGAATATGTTTTGTAATATACATAATTAAAGGCCCATTATGCCTCAAAAACTTTTTATTTTTGGTATCCTGTTACAGTTTCAAAAAAAATACTCATTTGCCAAATAGATGAACTATGTTCACTTCTTTTGCTCTGTTAGAAATTGGTATAATAATAGTGAAATGTATTTTGTATGGAAGTCAAAATACAACTTTGTTTACATTTTGCTACCTTTACGACACATTAATGCAGATTCAACGCTTCTTTCTTCAGCTATTAAATACCTTACAGGCTCTAAATCAATTTTTGAAATTTTATTGAACTCATGTTTGACATTTCTAAAGAATTTAATAGATATGTGTTTCTGAGGCATGATGTGCCTTTTAAAACATCCCTATACAAAATCTAATTCACAAAATTAAAATTAAAGTATTTTACCACAAAAAATACTTATAAGGAAATATAGCATTAGATTTTTAGTGTGTTTGACCTTTAATTTACTGGATAAGTGTAATGTTTTTTCCTTGCTTTAACTATTTAACAGTCCTTTCAAAAATTTTAAAGATTTTAACATAAAATTTAATCCCTCATTAAAATTTCTTATTTTTATAATACTTCATTTTCAGTAACAAGCATATATTATACTCTTTTTTCCTTACAGTCTATGACTCTAAAGGAAGCTTGTAAAAGTGCTCTTACCATTCTCAAGCAGGTCATGGAGGAAAAATTGAATTCAACAAATGTAGAGGTAAGTTTATTGATATAAGATGCTCTTAACCTCAGGTCATGGCAGGGGCATTATGGGTCTTTCTCCACCATTCGGGGGTTGGAATAGGGGCTATGTGGCAGTATCATGTCAGAGTGACTGAAGATGGGTAGGAGTTAAGCTTGATTACTTCAAACTATTTGGCCTTCACTGCTGTGGGTTCGGATCCTGTCAAGAACTTTTAATTCTTTCTTGCATGGATGCTATCCAGCTAGCCTACGGAATGTTGGTGTGTCCACTAAGGTACACGAAATAATTCACAGAACACCTAAGGTCTTCCTCTTAAAGCCTTATCCTGCTGCAAGTGAATGTGATCAGTCTTGGCCACCAGTCTAAGCCAGGTTAGCCTGCATGTCTATGTGGTCAAACCAGGCTGTGCATTGTTAATAGCTAAGTTTTGTATTTTGACATAAACTTTGAATCGAGTAACCCAAATTCAAAGCAGGTCAAATTCATTATGTAAGTTAAATAGGTCAGTGGTTTATTATATAAGTTAAAAAGGTCAGTAGTTTATTACACAAGTTAAATAGGTCAGTGGTTTATTATATATATTAGATGTCAGTTGTTTATTACACAAGTTAAATATGTCAGTTGTTTATTATATATGTTAGAAAGGTCAGTGGTTTATTATATAAGTTAAATAGGTCAGTGGTTTATTATATATGTTAGAAAGGTCAGTAGTTTATTACACAAGTTAAATAGGTCAGTGGTTTAATATAATATATTAAAAAGGTCAGTGGTTTATTATATAAGTTAAATACGTCAGTTGTTTATTGCACAAGTTAGATAGGTCAGTGGTTTAATATAATATATTGAAAAGGTCAGTGGTTTATTATATATGTTAAATAGGTCAGTGGTTTATTATGTAAGTTAAATAGGTCAGTGGTTTATTATATGTTTTGTTTTCTTTTCCAGATGTCCACAGTAACACCAGAAAAGAAGTTCCATGTGTTTAGTAAACAAGAACTGGAAGAAGTGATCAAAGACATATAAATGAACTTTTTAATGACTGTTGTTTTCATTCTTTATTTAATAAATTTTCAAAATGGGCCGCAAAAGTAGACTTATTTTGATTTAAGAGATGCATATATACAAAGTAAATGCCATTTAGCAAAATTACTAGTTAGATTGGCCTGTTCAGAATAAATCTGTTCAAAATGTGCAAAGTCTGTGTTAGAACTGTGATTTTAAAAGTGTTCTAAACAAATATTTACAATATGTAGTAGACAGTGTCTTAAGAAAAAAATCGCAAGTTTCAGTATGAAATTGGTTTTTCATAACACAAACACTTTTTTTGAACTCTTGTATAATAATTGTCTATAATAGCTAAAGGTAAAATAATTTTAGATGCCTAGATGAAATGTTAAAAGGTTTCTCTACTGTTAATGAATACATGTAAATGCTGTAATGTTAACAGTGTTGAAATAAAAAAAAATCTGTTCATGGACAGTTTGAATAAGTTACAAGTGCTATTTGACCAGTTCATTGTATTTTTGATTCTTTTTTTATGTATATTTCACAAATAAAATATCATCAACATGGATCACATTTTGTTCCTTTTATCATTGTATTTTTTTCTCCATACAACATCAATAAAGATGCTTTATACATCTCTGTAGGATCATGATTAGAGGACACCTTCGAGGGTCTATAACTCTGATCTGGAATTTGACTGAATTACCAATCTTTGTAAACTAAGTAAATACCTTTTTAGCTCACCTGTCACAAAGTGACAGGGTGAGCTTTTGTGATCACTTTTCGTCCGTCCGTACGTCGGTCGTCCGTAAACTTTTACTTTAAATGACATCTCCTCATAAACCGCTGAGCCAATTTCATCTAAACTTCACAGGAATGTTCCTTTGGTGGTCACCTTTAAAAATTGTTCAAAGAATTTAATTCCATGCAGAAAGTAGAAAAAACTTAAAATATCTTCTTTTAAAAAACCCAAAGAGGTAGAGCTTAGATATTTGGCATGAAACATCTTCTAGTGAGTGTCTATCAAGTTTGTTCAAATAAAAGCCCTGGGGTCAAAATTGGCCCCGCCCCAGGGGGTCATTGATTTTCTCTATATGCATATAGTAAAAACTTAAAAAATCTTCTTTTAAAGAACCCAAAGAGCTAGAGCTAAGATATTTAGCATGAAACATCTTCTAATGAGTGTCTATCAAGTTTGTTCAAATACAAGCCCTGGGGTCAAAATTGGCCCCGCCCCAGGGGGTCATTGATTTTCCCTATATGCATATAGTAAAAACTTAAAAAAACTTCTTTTAGAGAACCCAAAGAGCTAGAGCTAAGATACTTAGCATGAAAGATGTTCTAATGGGTGTCTACCAAATTTGTTCAAATAAGAGCCCAGGGGTTAAAATTTGCCCTGTCCGGGGGGTCATTGATTTTCCTTATGTGTATTGCAAAAGCTTTTTAAAAAAATCTTCTTTGAAAAAACCCAAATAGCTAGAGTTTAGATATTAAGCATGAAACATCTTCCAGTTAGTGTCTTCAAAGTTTGTTCAAATAAAAGCCCTAGGGTCAAAATTGGCCCTGTCCCGGGGGACATTAATTTTCCTTATATGTGTATAGCAAAAACTTAAAAACCTTCTTTGAATAAAAACAAATAGCTAGAGTTTAGATATTAAGCATGAAACACCTTCTAGTGAGTGTCTTCAAAGTTTGTTCAAATAAAAGCCCTCCGCCCTAGGGATGTCATTGCTTTTAACTATATGTGTATATTTAAAACTTAAAAAATCTCTTTTTTAAAAACTCAACGAGCTAGACCTTAGATGTTTAGCATGAAACATCTTCTAATGGGTGTCTACCAATTTTGTTCAAATAAAAGCCCTGGGGTTTAAACTGGCCTCGCTCTGTAGGCCTATATACAGGTGAGCGACTTCAGGGCCATCATGGCCCTCTTGTTTATGTTTTGCTACAATATCAATCCTCAAACTACTGATGGTTTTCATTTGAAACTCAATTCATTTCTTTGGAATCATGATAGAAACTTCAAGTTCCAGGGGCATGGATTTTCGTAAGTTACCTTGTTACATAAAATATTTCTGAATCCATGTTTGAAAGGTCGATACTTTATCGAATTCCGTTCATAGTCGCCTTCTATTTTTCATAGTACTTCATAGAACCGCGTAGTGACGTAATTAAGTGAATAATAATGAGGCCAAATAAAGCTTGACACTAAGTATGTTAGTATTCATCCGTAGCTGTTCTACAGAAATTATAAACATTCTCCTGTCGCTATCGCTCCCGTCGAAATTTCTAATTTCTGTAGAACAGCACGGATGAACACTAACATATACATAATTTCCAGTCCGGAATGGAATCACACAAATGTTGTTTGAAAGTTTTGCTCCAGAAAATGGTGTTTTTTTACCAAATTTTTTACCTTTTACGGTTCTATGAAGTACTATGAAAAATAGAAGGCGACTATGAACGGAATTCGTTTGTTAGTGTCCAACTTTGTCATCCAATGAAAACGCTGTATTTCTTCAAAATAATGAGTGTTAATTTTCACAGAAGAACAAATGTCGATACTATATCAAATTCTGTTCATAGTCACCTTCTATTTTTCATAGTGCTTCGTAGAACCGTGTTTGTTAAAATAGTCATTTGCATAAATTTGCATATGTGCATTCATGGGCCGCTTTTGAATATTAATTAACTAAAAATGACGTCAAAAGGTCAACCTACATGAATTTTTTTATTTATGGTTAAAGGATATACATGCAGTTCAGATTTAAATCCATGTCTTGGCGAAAAATATACTGCACGTGTAACAGTAAAAACCAATACAAAATGTCAATTAATATTTTTTTTTATTGAGAATGTAGGAAAAAATTTGAATTAATTTATAACTAAGAGGAAAATCACGTTTGTGACAGTGTGTAGGTAGTGCTTTGTGTGTCAGTGCTTGCGTAGTGTTATGTGTGACTAGTTCGCTGTCTGCATCATTGTGGTCAGTCTGCATTGTGCCATGTCATAATGTAAGTAGTAGTTGACTGTGTGTAAGGTCAGTGTTTGAGTTGTGTCCTGTTTGCCAGTGTATGAGTAGTGTCGTGTGTTATTGTGTCAGTCCATGTATGTGATTGAATAATATATGGTGTGTCAGTAGCACCCTATGTGTTAGTGTGTATCAGTTGTGCCATATGTGTCAGTGTGTGAATGGTGTCTTGTGTGTTATTAGTAATATGTCTGTGTTTGAATAGTGAACAGTGTGTGTAAGTACTGTTTTGTGTTTGAATGTGTGACAGTGCGTTCGTTCTATGCTGTGTGTGTTATTGTGATAGTCGTTTACTGTGTGTCTGAAGCGTCCAGTGTGTCGCGTAGTGTAGTGCATGTGTGAGTATTGACCTGTAGGTGTTACACTACTGTCCTGTGTGTTATTGTGTGAGTTGTATCAGACGTTTTCTGTCTGTCAGTCTATAAGTAGTGTCCTGTCTCTCAATGTGTGATGAGTGTTCTGTCTGTCAGTGTGTGAGTAGTGTCCTGTGAGTCAGTAGTGTCCTGTCTGTCAGTATGTGAATAGTGTCCTGTCTGTCAGTGTGTGAGTAGTGTCCTGTCTGTCAGTGTGTGAGTAGTGTCCTGTCTGTCAGTGTGTGAGTCGTTTCCTGTCTGTCAGTGTGTGAATAGTGTCCTGTCTGTCAGTGTGTGAGTAGTGTCCTGTCTGTCAGTGTGTGAGTCGTGTCCTGTCTGTCAGTGTGTGAGTCGTGTCCTGTCTGTCAGTGTGTGAGTAGTGTCCTGTCTGTCAGTGTGTGAGTAGTGGTCTGTCTGTCAGTGTGTGAGCCGTGTCCTGTCTGTCAGTGTGTGAGTCGTTTCCTGTCTGTCAGTTTGTGAGCCGTGTCCTGTCTGTCAGTGTGTGAGTCGTGTCCTGTCTGTCAGTGTGTGAGTCGTGTCCTGTCTGTCAGTGTGTGAGTCGTGTCTGTCTGTCAGTGTGTGAGTCGTGTCCCTGTCTGTCAGTGTGTGAGTAGTGTCCTGTCTGTCAGTGTGTGAGTCGTGTCCTGTCTGTCAGTGTGTGAGTCGTGTCCTGTCTGTCAGTGTGTGAGTCGTGTCCTGTCTGTCAGTGTGTGAGTCGTGTCCTGTTTGTCAGTGTGTGAGTCGTGTCCTGTGTGTCAGTATGTGAGTAGTGTCCTGTTTGTCAGTGTGTGAGTAGTGTCCTGTCTGTCAGTGTGTGAGTAGTGTCTTGTCTGTCAATGTGTGAGTAGTGTCCTGTATGTCAGTATGTGAGTAGTGTCCTGTGTGTCAGTGTGTGAGTAGTGTCCTGTCTGTCAGTTTGTGAGTCGTTTCCTGTGTGTCAGTATGTGAGTCGTGTCCTGTCTGTCAGTGTGTGAGTCGTGTCCTGTTTGTCAGTGTGTGAGTCGTTTCCTGTCAGTGTGTGAATAATGTGCTGTAAGAATGTGAATACTGTCCTGTCAGTGTTTCCTGTCTGTCAGTATGTGAATAGTGTCCTGTCTGTCAGCTGTCGGTCAGTGTGTGAGTCGTTTCCTGTCTATCAGTATGTGAGTCGTTTCCTGTCAGTGTGTGAGTCGTTCCTGTCTGTTAGTATGTGAGAAATGTCCTGTCTGTCAGTGTGTGAGTCGTTTTCTGTCTGTCCGTGTGTGAGCCGTTTCCTGTCTGTCAGTGTGTGAGTAATGTCTTGTTCTGTCAGTATGTGAGTCGTTTCCTGTCTGTCAGTGTCAGTGTGTGAGCCGTTTCCTGTCTGTCAGTATGTGAGTAGTGTTCTGTCTGTCAGTGTGTGAGTAGTGACCTGTCTGTCAGTGTGTGAGTAGTGTTCTGTCTGTCAGTATGTGAGTAGTGTTCTGTCTGTTAGTGTATGAGTCGTTTCATGTCTGTCAGTATGTGAGTAGTGTTCTGTCTGTCAGTGTGTGCGTAGTGTTCTGTTTGTGAGTAATGTCCTGTCTGTCAGTGTGTGAGTCATTTCCTGTCTATCAGTGTGTGAGTTGTTTCCTGTCTGTCAGTGTGTGAGAAGTGTTCTGTCTGACAGGGTGTGAGTAGTGTCCTGTCTCTGAGTAGTGTCCTGTCTGTCAGTGTGTGACTCGTTTCCTGTCTGTCAGTGTGTGAGTAATGTCCTGTCTGTGAGTAGTGTCCTGTCTGTCAGTGTGTGAGTAGTGTCTTGTGTGTGAGTAGTGTACTGTCTGTTAGTAGTGTCCTGTCTGTCTGTCTTTGTGTGAGAAGTGTCCTGACTGTCAGTTCGTGAATGGTGCTCTGTTAGTTACGTTTATTGTGAAAGTTATGAATTGTGTGAATTACGTTTTATTATTAGTATTAGAATTTTTAGTGGAGTAGCGGGGGATCTAACTCGCAACCCCTAGACTTGTAGTCAGACAGTGTTACCACTGCACCACAGCGCCCGCTCTGATTTATAACTATTTTGTTGTCCCTTTATCACATTAGTAAACAAGAAATTGAGTAATACAATTGAATTTTCACACCTAAATAGTTAATGTAACTTTTAATCCATAGTGTTTTACAATGGCTGACATTCGTGTCCTTGCTCGAGGGGCTATGATAAAGGACTAGCCACAAACGAGTACGGAAAGTAAATAAATAGGACTGTTAATAGGCAATAAAAACATATTAGAAAAGTCATGTTCTATTTTATAGAACCACAATTCTGATATTGCTGTAACCAACTCTGTTAATGGAAGATAATCGCTGCCAAAATTACATCCAGCGTTCTTACATTGTAAATTGCAGCCTCTATATACATGTCTGCATTAAACCTTTAAAAGGTTACTACATGCTGCATTCTTACATTGGACAGTGTAGTGGTTTTTTTTTAATTTCATGGAAAAAGTGTGCTTTCTTCTAATTCACTATCGCTCCCGTCGAAGTTTCTAATTTCTGTAGAACAGCACGGATGAACACTAACATATAATTAGTATTCATCCGTATATAGCTGTTCTACAGAAATTAGAAACATTCTCCGGTCGCTATCGCTCCCGTCGAAGTTTCTAATTTCTGTAGAACAGCACGGATGAACACTATAACATATACTTAGAGCTTTGTATACCCTATATTGCTGTCAAGAAGAACATGCAAAATCATGGAATTTCCAACCCGGAACAGACTAAAAAATAATTGATGCTTGGCCTCAGAAAATGGTGTTTTACGAAAACCTTTCATATAGAAAAAAAAAACATATCGCCGGTGGAAACACAACCGTGTAGAATATCTGGAGGCCTAGTGCTATGTGCATTAAAGTGCTGTAAAGCTTATGGAATTTCCAATCCGAAATGGAATTACACAAGTGGTGCTAGAAAGGTTGGCTCGAGTAAAAGGTGCTTTTTACGAAAATTTATACACTCACTTCATATACAGAAAGAACAAATCGCCGACCCAAAATACGACAAGCCACTCGGAAGTCTCCCGGACATATTGCTTGGGTCAGGGTTTCTTCGGTCGTCATGCTGTGCAAAGAAAACTTCCAATCTAATACAAAAACGAATCCGCAATGGAATCGGGAAAATGCTGTTTTAACGGTTGGCTGCAGTAAATGGTGCTTTTTATGAAAAATTATACACATAATACAGAAAGGCCCCGCCCCCAACCCCCCCCCCCCCAAAAAAAAAAAATAAAAAAAATACAAAAAAAATACGAGCATGTCACGCGGAAATAGTTCGGACATATTGCTGGAATTTCAGGTTTCGGTTTGCAAAATGAGCAAAGAAGGGCGTCCAAACTAATACGAAAACGATCCGCAACGGAATCAGACAAATGGACTGTTCACAGATGACTCATGAAAATGGTGATTTTTACAAAAAATTATACACTTTATATACAGAGAGAAATCGCCGGTGAAAAAAACGAGCAAGGCACGCGGACATCTCTCGGACATATTGCTTAGATTAGGGCTTCGGTCCTAAGATTGTGCAAAGAAGACCCTCAAAACTAATACAAAAACAAATCCGCCACATTATCAGACAAATGAAGTTTTAACGGTTAGCTCGTGAAAATGTTTTTTTTTTACGAAAATTTATTCACTATATACAGAAAAAACAAACTGCTGGTCCAAAAAACACGGCCATACAACGCGGGATCTCCCTGTCATATTGCTTGGCTAAGGGCTTTGGTCCTCATATTGTGCAAATAAGACCCTCCAAACTTAATAACGATTGGCTCGAGAAAATGGTTCTTTTTACTAAATATTAGATTTATAAATTTCTATACAGAAAGAAAAAGTCGGCAATAAAGAAGGACCATGCCACTCAGAAATCTCCCGGACTTAAATTATAGGGCTTTTGTCCTCTTTAACGAATCCGCAATGAAATCAGACAAATGGTGTTTTAACGGTGGCTCGTCGAGAAAATGGTAATTTTTATGGTTATAGACATTTATATGCGGAAAGAACACGCGAAAATGTCCTGGACATGGCTTCGGTCCTCATAGTGAAAGTTTTAAAACTTCATATGTGAAATCAAACAAATTGCCGGTCCAAAAAAACGACCATGTCACGTTGACCTTAAGAATTCGACTTATTGCTTATTCCAACATTACCCAGAATCTAGTTTAGGAAAAAACTTATGCACGACCGTGCAATACCATTTTTACGGAGTCGCAAAAGCGGCACGGGTAAGTGATACAGATCCGCTTTGACCTAATATTCAGAGTTACTCAAACAGACAAAATTAAGCTCTTTTTTTACTGTAATACCGATTCGTAAATTTTACCTCCCTTTAATATCATAGCGCCATTTGCACCGTCATTTGTTGATAAACACGGAAAATGGCCTTCAGCGAAGGAGTAAGGTTAGACAATTACATTTAATTTCTCAATGTGTATGAAATAAAAATAAATAATGTCAGTTTATAATTATATTTTCCCTCTCAATTATAGTTTTTTTAATTTATGATATAGATAATCTATAGAATAGATCTTCGTGAAATAGCCGATTTAGCTATTTATATACCGAAGAAGTGAAGTGATCAGCCAATCCCGAAATCCGGTGAGCCGTACAATCTTATATAGATTATTAGTAGTTATAATAGTCTTAAACTAAAAAAAAACGAAAAAAAAAATCAGGCACATTCTTTGGTTTATAATTATGTTGATTGTTTAACAAAGTTTAAACTATATGTACTATTTACCTGATTATATGAGCTGATTATTATATACATGTAGATCTACACGCACGGTATTGATTTTCACTCAGATAATTATTTTAAGGAACGTCATCAAGTCTTTAAAGGTGATGTCGGTCTGTTATGAACCAATAAATTTACTACGAGAAAACAACAGCAGCAACAACAAAAGACAAATTGTTCACTGCAAACTGAATTTTTTTAATCATTTTCATTGGCCTGATAGTTTTGAAATATATCTAAACAGTACTCAGTATAGAATATCGTGTCATAACTTTATTAAAGGCAGGATATGTATTTTTTATACGGGAAGTAAATATAAAAGCTGCTTTGATTATCCTTTCCGTTCACCTTGGTTACCTTGTATAGTCTCCTTCAAATGTTTTACCCTTGAAGTCGATGATGTCAAGGTCATACTCTGGATTATTCATTAACCATGATTTAACTTATTTCAATTTGTACATAGGTTAAATTGCGTGTCAGGTTTTTACGCCGAGTTTTTTTTTCTATAAAGGTAAACAAATTCATAAAAGAGCCAACCTGTTTATTTGTATGTCCGCTTTCCGTGCCTCACATATTTTTGCCATATTTTGGCGGTCGGTGTAACCAGCTTTCTTTGATGATAGATAACATACCAGTAAATACCAATTTCTCCACAGATGGCAAATATTCATCAGACTAAATGGCGTAGGTACCATGCACAGAGGTCTGCCTTTTGGTTGGAAGGGGGTAATGTACTGAGGCTTAAATAAGAAAAAGGTCTACAGTTATGTTTTTATTTAGGCCTACTTACGTGGGAAATTGAAGAGAGAGAAAAGAAATAAGAAAAAATAATTAAAAATGAATATAAAAAACAACAACAAAAAACCCAAACAAAAACAGCAACAACTGTCAACAACAATTGATGTTGAATTCCACGAAGGAAAAGATAAAGTAAGCAAATTAACAGTTGCAGTTTAATTTTTATGGTTGCTTTAGACCTTCTTTCTAAGATGACCAAGCAAATATCCAATTGAAAAGCCATTATACTCATTTTCAGTTAAAAAAGACAAGTTTTATGTTACCAAGTCATGTCTAAGTTCATATAGATGATTACATTAATCAGATCAGGCAAAATCTTTCTAAAACCATTTACATGCAATTTAATGAAAAAAAAAAGAATTGTTGAAGAGAATTGTTTAAATTTTATTTTCTATGAATAGTGTGTTAGATTTTATGTTCATAATAAGCAGCGAGGCATTTAGCAGCATTTTGTCACCGCCTGTGTTAAAATTGGCATGATAATTAACTTTACATTAAGTTAACTTTGTAACTCGAATCTAAGACATGGAAAGAAATTTAGCTTTGACCATTGGAATATGGATGGCGACCTCTGGTTAAGCTGATTGATATTTTTTCGCTCCGTATATATATAAGATATTTAACAATCCGTGGGTAGCTTGTGTAATTACGGATTATCTTCGCTTTATCTCGTCAAAATTGGCAGTGGTGGAACTTGAAAGATATTTAGACACTGACATATAGAAAGATATGCATTTTCCGTACCAGATAGGTCGCATTGTATGGCCATTTTGAAAACATAAGGCTTTTGACCACAATTAAAACTTGACGGCCGGTATGAACGGATGGTTCTGTTTTACATTGAGAAACATTTTGGCAAAAAGTTTTGGCCGTTTTCGTTTATTGGCAAAACTGCAATCTGGTATATATATGCGAACATTTGCTTTACATAATCCAAGACGAAAAAAAAAAAACACAACAACAAACAAACAAATACAAACTAGTGTCGCCAAGGAAAAACCTTTCTTTAATATCTGGTATTTGTTCGGGTGGTATTTGTCGGGAATTTCTTTGTTTAGTATTTGAATTAATTCCTTACATTATTATTATTAATAATAATGATAATACAAATGCAAATTATATTTTGCCACGCATCGAGTTTGACGTTTCCTTGAATTTGCGTCTCTCTTTTATTTCGAGGAGAAAAAGAATATTTGGAAGGTATAAATCCACCGTAGGGAACGTGTTACAGTATCGCGTTTTCCGGTTACAGTATAGAATTTTCAAGATGGAGGATTATTTACGGGAAGAGAGGTAGGTGATTTTTATTCCTGTCCATACTACTAGTAGTTTAGTTTCTAAAAGATGTTTTTGTGCTTTGCTTGTAAGGAACAGAATCCGATATCTAGTCGTATATTTCTTCAGACCCTGCACCGCAGATTTATCTCTATATTGTCTCATAAATGTGCAGATTTGACAGTTTAAAAATTTGAATCGAGAGACCAAAACGCATTTTTCTCCCCATTCCGACATTATTTAAGCATGCCTAGATAAAGTAAATCTAACAAAACGCCAGTCCATTATGTTTAGAAACGTTTTATAAAAGTAAATGACCAGTTGAACCTATTTTCCTGTTGGTAAAATGCGTTTGAAAAAAATAAACAATGTTACAGTATAGGAGCGAGGTTAATTTTGCAGGGTTACAGCATAGACCTTGCGACTTTGATCCAAAGTTGTTACAGTTTTATACCCAGATTTTCTGTTACAGTTTAGATACTTGCCAAATTTCAAAACAAAGTTACGTGTATCCTTTATTTTTATGAATAACTCATACATTTCTATTTAATACATTCTTGAAAGGTTGTATTACTTTTTTTTTCTTCAGCAGAAAAGTTATAGTTTCCTATTTTTCTTACTTTAAGTTTCAAGATTGAGAGACTTTTTTGCAGAATAAGTAATGTCCTAAGTAAGGACTGTTTTCACGACAAACAACAGTAACTTTTATCGGACATGTATTGAGAGAAGAAAGAATTATTGCTTGATTTCATTACACATTATAATAATGCCTATTAGTAATAAAATAGGGAAAAAAAAATCCTTAACAGAAAATCCAACACGGAAAACATGAAAAATGTTGCAGACTCAGTTTGATTAAAACCTGTCATCGACGGTAGTGGTAACTGCAAGCTACCGTCCACGCCTCCTAGCACCGGCTTCAGCAGAATTTCACATTCACATTAAACATGAACTGGTACACTTAAGATTTTTTAACATCTGTGGATGTGTTCATATGGCGGTTATCATGGAACCTTCAATGTGACACGTTATTGCCATTCTATGAAAAGTGGCATATTACCCCCAGGTAAAACATTGCGTGTGCCCTAAACGAGAATTACAATGAGTGAAACTAAACAAAATGAAATTTTGAGAGGGGATCGGAGGTTATGAAGCCTGCATACCATAGATAAACTGTCAAAAGACACAATTAACAGCCAGGCAATACACTAAGAATGATTAAACAGTATATAAGTGCGCAATACTGCAACCTTAATTTTTTAAGTTGGAATTTCCATATCTACCATAATGTATTTTGTAAGTATTTAAAAGGGTTTATAAACATTTTCAAATTTGTTGTGTTGGAATTTCTTTAGGGATTCTGTTTAACTCTATTTTGTTACGTTTTGGCTTTCATGGATTTTAAGTTTCGACGACACTAAGGTCATGTGAAAACATTCCTGCTTTAGTGTAAGGAAAGACCCCAGATACCCTTTGTGAAACATTTCACACACGAGCGGGCACCTGACTAGAACCACCGATCTTCCGTTAATTAGCTTGATAGATTCCTCACATACAAGAATCCAAAGTCATGATTGGATTTCAACTACAGCAGTAAATGAAAGATGATTTGAAGTCGACGGTCTTATCCCGACTCTGTCACTGTTATGTACCTCCATCAGACTCACTAGAGAAGATATTGTAATTGTCTGACCTTAATTTATACTCTAAAACTTTCAATATTATTTTCTTTTTCAGAAACATACAAATTGCTAAACAGGAAGTCTGAAATAAAAAAAAACGACTTTTAATTTAATAATGACAAAATACTCGTAACTTAAACAAAGAAGCATTCGAAATGACGCGATCATTCATGATTTGATTTGAATGCTTTTGGTTCGAGATGAGAGAAGATCCTTTTAAACATTGCCTTTTTTCAAAATCTATGTTTTGGGTTTTCGCATCCCCGATTGCAACCAACTTAATTGGTAGAAAGTCATGTAAATTTCATCACATTTAGTCAAGTAGTTACTGAGCGGTTGAGATTGCACACACTTGTGTACGTCAGACGGACGAATAGCCATCGGGCCAATAAATAGCCATCGGGCCAATAAATAGCCATCGGGCCAAAATATAGCCATCGGGCCAATAAGCTCACAGAGATTTAAAAGTCTATGTAACATTCATTACATTTTACCTAGTATATATATAAAATATTGAAGTCTAAACTGTAACCGAAATCTGGGTATAAAACTGTAACAAAATGGATACAAATCGCTAGGTCTATGCTGTAACCCTGCACAAATTACCTCGCTCTATACTGTAACAATTGTTTATTTTTTCAAACGCATTTTAACGAACAGGAAAATAGGTTCAACTGGTCATTTACTTTTATAAACGTTTCCTAACATAAAGGACTAACGTTTTGTAGATTTACTTTTTCTAGGCATGCATAAATAATGTCGAAATTGCAGAAAAATGCGTTGGTCTCTCGATTCAAATTTTCAAACTGTTCAAATCAAGGGGGGGGGGGGGGCATATTTATGAGACAATATAGCGTTAAATCTGCGCGCAGGGTCGAAGAAATATATGACTAGATACCGAAATTCTGTTCCCTTAAAGCAAAGCCAAAAACATTTTTTAGAAACTAAACGCTACTTGTAGTCTGGAACGGGAATAAAAATCACCTTTACCTGTCCTCCCAACAAATAATCCTCCATCTTGAAAATTCTAATACTGTAACCGGAAACGCGATCTGGGTAACACGTTCCCTACGGTGAAATCTTCAATTTGGTTATTCAACCCTAATGTGGGTTGGGAAAAAAAAAAATCCATACAAATAAAAAATGAACAAATTCCAAATTTTTTTCCTGTCTGATTTTTTAAAATTTCGGTATTTATATTTATATAAGAACTAATGGAAAAACGGCTGTTGGGGCCATCGCCCCAGGTTCCGACAACAGCTGTCGTAATTGCGAGTAAAATGGACAACATGCTGTTCTTCTAATAACACTCGAGTGCTTTTATATAATATTTTATTCTGTAATAAACTTGAGAAAGTAACACGATATCATTGTCAATGCGTTTAAACGCTTAGAAATTCCTAACCATTATTAAAACCGGAAACATAATCTCGATTCACGACTTGTCACTATTGATCTTTTCGGCCGGATCTGCTGTCAAGATTCCGGCGGCATGTCGCATTGTGATTTTTGACGCCACGTTTGACGTCACGTTGACTTCATTTGAAAACATTAATTTTACCTATCACCTGTGAATATGTAGGGAGGTTATTGAATAAATATACTTGCACATAATCACAGAAACTTTCGGTTAACAACGCCATAGGTCTGTGACTGTAAATATGGGTTCAAGTGTTCCTATACGAGACAGTATTTTTGTGGCTACTCTATTGTTCTCTCTATTGCTCTTTTTAGCTTTTAGCCACATAAAGGAAAATAGCCACCTTCTTAAGGAGTAAATGACATCAAAGAGAAAGTATAGTTATCTATTGTTCCTCTAGCCACATAAGTATACAAATATTAGCTCGTCCGGTTTTTCACCAAAATACACCCGTGACTTCGAATATGACAGTTATTGTGGGCTAATCACAAAAATTTATTCACGACTGTCTGTACATCACAGTTAATATGGGCTCCCAGACTGAGTATATCTCAGTATGGGCTCTGTGACTGTCTATATGCAATCTCTATTCCTAACCAAAAATAATAACCCCCGCTTGTAATGTGACTGTATGAGTTTATCTCCGTGACTATTGACATGGGTTAAACATATCATGAGTAAACCTGTCAGACATTCTTGAAAATTAACAAAAGCCAGCCTTTCATATGCTTTTTCACTAAATATTGTTTCAATATTAATATCATTTCAAATCTGTCTCGATTTAAAAAAAAAATGACCTTCATTTAGGACAGGGCTTGTGTACGATGAAAGACTAAGCAGACATTTCAATTCATGGAATCCAAAGTTTGTTGAGGTTCCAGAAAGGGTAACGGATCCATTTGCCGTCTGCGAAAAATATCTTTTGGTTGACAGATGTAAGCGCATCGAGGTAAGCTGAATTTTAATTTCATTGATTTCGTGAAAGACGACGTGACCATATACTGGCGGGAAATTACATGTGATCGTATAGCAGGGATTTAAAAAGAGATTTCTAAGAGTTTTATGAAGTAAACATGCATATGATTAAAAAACGTTTTTATCTTAGAAAACTTTTTTATCTTATGAGGCTGAACTTTTGTAATAAACCTTTATTATTTTGAATTACTTGAAAGTGACAACCTTTAAAAAAACGCGAGGATTTTATTGCCAATAAGAATAGCCGGTAACGTTGGGCCTACTTTAACTGCACGGTTGAACCTGATGTGTTAGACTTTCAGATGCAATAAGTGTTATATAGTAACATTTTGGTTAATATTCTATAAAGGTCGAACCTGTTGGGAAATCTTACTTTTGGATAAAAAATGATACCATTGTTATAAATGGGTTTTATTTCACTACAGAGAGCCGTTTTGCAGAGGTTACACTATAATTATGTATAAACTCAAGTTTCAATTATAATATGTTTTAGTGCCGACCGGCTTCCGACGCAGAGATGGTATTAAAACATTCATCTGAAATGATAGAAAAACTCAAGTCAACACATGACATGACAGAAGACGACCTTAAAGAAATGTCTACAAAATATGATTACATTTATTTCCATCCGGTGAGTATGTATTGTATACGTGCCGCGCATTTTTGTTATTGTAACCAGTCCTCCAGATATTTATCCGGAAAGCACTTGAAGAGGATTGTACTTATATCCGTTGTACTTTTCCCGTTTGACTCTTGCTGTCTGACATTTGATATATTCAAAATACATGTATTTCCGGTTCGGAAATAACCATCCTACCTGATTATATGATATGCCTAGAGTGGTCGCTCAAAAGTTAAAGATCTCTGCATTTTTTTTTGCCGTGACGGACCTGAAAATATTTTTTCGAGATTTGTGTACTTGTGAACCAATAACTTGTGTGCAAATTTTCAGATCATTCCCTCACCTTTTTTTTTAACAGATTAATCATTTTTATTGTGCAAAATTACCTGAAATTGAAAGGGGCTTCAAGCCTTTTCATTGGGCTTCAAGCCTTTTCAGTGGGCTTCAACCCTTTTCAGTGGGCTTCAATCCTTTTAAGTGGGCTTCAACCCTTTTCAGTGATTGGCAAATTCATTACATACATTCTGCAGTTCAATGTTACATTTAGATTTGAATAATGTATAATGGCTGTGCATTAAAGTTACCAGAGTTAATGACTTGACTAATAAATGAAACAACAATGCCTTTTCCTGTTTTCCAAAATGAACTTCCAGAATGTGTTTATAAGTTTTAAGCGTCCAATGAAATAGAAATAAGAAATCTGTATAAACTACACTGTATTGAAAATATTAGAATACATGTAAATTTCGGCTATAGGCGGGAACGAGGTCTTTCCAAATTCCACGCCTCCCTAAAAGAAAAACTGCCCTTTACTATAGAGGAGGGCAATATAAAAAAGAGGTATTTTTTTATTGCCTTACCTTTTGCACAAATTTTTGTGAAAATGTACACTTTTTCCATTTCAGTGTATATTTGAAAATGCTCAACTCGCTTTAGGTGGCACCATAGAGTTAGTGACATCGGTACTTAGAGATGAGGTAACTAAATTCTTAGTGTCAAATGTGTTTCTTTGTTGGATCTTTTTTAGGAAATAAATATAATAATAATAAAAAGAATGTTTTAAACAGACAGCATTTCACAACTTTATAATACCTTAATTACTAAAGTGTCTCTAGTGCCTCATATACAAACACGATCCTATTGCCTGGTAAAACTTTACGGAGTTGCACGATGGCCTGACTCTTTACTGGTGCAGAGGCTAATTACCTTTGATTCTGGCAGGTATAAATGGTTAACAATATTTGGAAAGAAAGAAATGTCAGCATTTTAAAATCGTTTTTAATTAGCACTAACACACATGTACATTCATGTGATAATACCGTTATCGTCTGCAACCATGATTTACTTTAATTTATATAAAGACTCCAGCAGAGGTAATTTAAATTTTAGGATTGTATGATTAAAAAGAAACCCTCCTGCAGCGTTGAATGTAATTTGTTTTCATGTTGTTGTGTTTTTGGCCGTAAGCTTTTTTGTTTTCACATTGACTTCCGGTTAAATTACGGGCTATTCTCCATCCCGTTTCCGGTAATAGCCGGACAGGTTGTTTGTGTACAATGTTATTACCAAAGGTTAGAAATTATGATGAATATTGACACTAAACCTTAAACTAACTTTACCACGAAGTGTTTTTAAAAGACACTTCTTGTCTAAATGATTTTTTTATGATTTTACATTCAGAAGAATTAATTGAATTTTAGTTTTTGCATTATTAGATAATTAAAATCTGTCGAAGTGCCAATTTCATTTTTTTTTTGAGGAAAATAACAATGTAATTTCTAGTATACCTGTATGATTAATTTTCAACATTTTTAAAATTAAATACATGTGTTGAAATTATGTATTTTTGCTGGTATTGTAGGTCCGGAATGGGATGGCAATTATTCGACCTCCTGGTCACCATGCTCAGCATAACACTTACTGTGGTTACTGTTACTTTAACAACGTAGCCACGGCAGCTCAAGTTGCACTCGATGATTTTGGTCTGCAAAGGTACATTTAAATTATCATTTGTTAATTGCAGGAGTCATGTAGGTTGTTACAGTTCGGTTAAAACGGCTTGAAACAATAGCCTGTTTTGCAGCCAGGCCAGTTTGGTAACTTGATAAATTGTAGAATCTGATTAGATTTACACAGCCTACCTAGGAAATATTCGGTGGCTGAACTTTGCTCTGGTGAATTCAACATAGCTTATTGTCGTGATCTGGAGTGAAAACTACCAACACCGCCAGACTGTCATATATCTGTATGCTAGTGGCAAATACAACAGCTACAGTACATGTTTTTCAGCTTTATATTCATTTGAAATTGTGTCTTAATTTTATTTTTAAATTAACAAGCACTATCGGATTTGAAACGTTATACAGGATTCGTTTTTTTAATGTTTTAGAATTTTGATAGTTGATTGGGATGTCCATCATGGTCAAGGAACACAGTACATGTTTTATGATGACCCCAGGTAAGATCTTCAACACAATCTCTATCCATAAAAACACTTTTTGCCTATATACCGATATATTCCATTTTATTTTTATGTCAAAAATATTAACAATTGCGTCATTGGTCGCCTTGACGAATCCCATGTTGAGTTTGGTCATTTATCTTAATTTCTTAAATGCTCTTAGCAAAATAAGAATATATTGATTTGATGATTTGTTGTTGGATTGTTAGAGGATACGGTGGATTTATGAGGGAACATTTCACCCTTTAAACTGTATATTGCCATTCAATCTTGTTACAAAAAAGTGAAATCTGCGTCAGTGTGCGTAATGATTAAAATACATCCATCTTTTATCGTTTTATCGTTTATAGACGGTAATTGTAAATGCAGGTTACCATCTACATCCCTCCCTCTAGCAGCAGGCGGTTTAAGCATAATTCAGTAACAAATGCAAGAATTAATTAACATTTTGACATGAAGATTTAATAATTAATCCACATTTTATCGCAACAGTGTTGAAAATTTAAAAATCTTATCTTTTGTTTTGTATAATTATGTATTTGCAGGGTTATATATTTTTCTATACACACGTACGATTATGGCCGAGAGTGGCCGTTTTTAAGAGAGTCGGATTATGATTATATAGGAACTGGACCAGGAAGAGGTTACAATATAAATGTCCCTTTAAACAAGGTAAAATTACTGTTTGATACAGGTGTAGTTCTAATACAATAGTAAACTATGCTTATTTTCTATAGAGCACGGGATGTATTCTTATTTTCTTGTTCTGAAAGTTGCCTATTTCTATGGAACGGCTTGAACTAGAATCACAACAATATTTTTAGAGATGGTTAACATATATTTGCTGCCGATGAAGAATGTTTGTCAACTTCTTTAACAATATATTGGGATTTTACGCACTTTGTCTGAAATTCCGAAATTCGAAAAGGTTATCTTTTGTGATGTATTTGTTTTGGCTTAAACCGATTTTCTGTGTTCATTGTTATTGTTATTATTAATGTATATAATATCCTACATTTTAATGTAAAGAAAATAAGCACTTTCATGTGAAAATTGTTCATGCTATAATATTGTACTTAAAATTGTTAATTTTCCACTTAACAACAGACTGCATGTGGTAATGAAGAATATATGGCAATATTTCAACAAATACTTCTACCTATAGCATATGAGGTGAGTATATTTCGCTTTATTTCTCTAAGTAATAAGCCGGTCGAGTTGTAATAATAATCTGGCTACCGGGACAAAGTGGTTAAGACTACTGACTTAATTAAAATCACTTGGTCCCACACTGTGCGTTTGAATCCCGCTTAAAACTCGGTATTCATTCAGAAACTGCTTAATTCTGGATTATTTCATGTAATGAAGTTGCGTCCAGCCAGCTTACGTACATTTGTAAGTCGATGGTTCAAATCCTACTTTAAGACTGGTAGTTCTTGAAATATTGCACTTAGGGGAACCTGAAGGTTTACTCTAACGTTAAAACTGAATAGTCGCCATGAAATAAAACAAAAGTAAGTTATGCTGCCATTGTTATGTTAAATAATATACAATTGTCTTTTATTCGTAAAAATAATTAATTACACTGGTATATGTTTTCTGTTGTAACTTTATATGTTAATTGTTATAACTTTATACTCAAAATCTAAACACGTTCATGTAAGTTCAGTTCATATGTCAAAATGTACACATTTTATTTTCAGTTCAGCCCAGAACTTATTCTAGTGTCAGCGGGATACGACTCGGCCATTGGCTGTCCTGAGGTATTATACATCAACTTTCAATAAATTTCTGTTAAATATTTTAACGGGAAAGAATAACATTGGCGACAAGGGTTGATAAGGCCAGGCAAAGACAAGAAATTACCGATGTGACGCCGATTTTGAAAAAAAAAATAATGTTAACAGTATTTCTTTTTTCCGCTAGAGGTGAAAGGTCCCATCGAAATGCTGTTCGAGATATCGGTAGTTCGAGTTAACAGAGGGTAACATAGGTTACCCTGGTTATATCCTTGTTTACTTGCACGACAATTCGTCGGAAGACATTTGGTCAAATAAAAAATATGTTTTCTCGAAAACGTCATTTTGTCTAAATGTTAAGAATTATTGTAAAAAAAACTATCTTGTGTAACTAAGTTGAGTATTTACCGGTGCACCATGTTCATGTACATGTATAACGAAAGACTTGTGATTGCGTTTTATCATTTGTGAACTTGTTGAACAATGTGCAAAATATATTTATATTTTTATTATTGCATGAATATTATTTTAAACAATTAGATCTATTTTTAGAAATTAAATAAAAATAATACTTTAAAAATTTAATTGTTTATAATATAATTATTATATTAAAGATATAACACATGGCCGAGTTATACCATTCTATCAATGTTAATTCTTCATTTGCCATGGGAAACCTTGTTTTTATTTCAAGGGACTTATGGAAGTAACACCGGCTATGTATGCGCATTTTATTAGTCTTCTTTCATCATTAGCTACTGGAAAAATATGTTTGATTCAAGAGGTAAGTTGATTGCTTTGCGTTAAAATTAATACTGTCAAATGTTCTATGATTAAAAATATGAAGTTTGGTAATGTATAATGAAATCAATTTTAAAAGTGAATTTTTATTTATTATAAAACATAAATTAGGACTTTTTTTCTTAAAAAATCTACAGACTGTTTTGATAATGAGCGTTACACAGGGACCGACTTTAAACGAATCACGGAAATGTATGATTTGAGTTTCTGTTAAAATGTGTGAGATTTAAACATCCATACGTGGAGAATAAATCCATATGCAGAGCATATTTTCGTGAAAATTAATGTTAAGTTTTGATTTCCAATTTAGAATGAATTTAGATATTGCCATAGGTTTAGGTATGTTAAACCAATATTCGCGGAAACTCGTATTTCATTTTTGATGCATACAAGGTTGATCCAACGCGGTGTTATGTAATTCTTTTTAATATTTAAGAAGATGCTTTATTTCAAAATAAAATTTGTATTTTAATTATGCTTTAGGGGGGTTATTGTTTAAAATCCTTGTCTGAAAGTATCGCCCTATCTCTTAGAGCATTGCTCGGGGATCCAGCACCAATGGTTCAAGACTTTAAAGCGTCTGATGACAGGTAATATACCATTCTTTTCTCGTTAGGATGTGTCAGTTTATACAAATTTATTTTAGTTCGATTGTGTTGAAAACTGTTAGTAGTTCAATTTATGTATTTTGTAGTATGGTTTTTTTTCGAACAAACTTCGAATAGGCTGTTCCAAAGTCAAAGCACGTTAAATCCATTACTCAATTTCGACAGGTAGTAAAGAAATAAATGATCTTTTTCGTTTTTAAAATACATGTTCTACGTACATATTTAACTAACAAAGAAGCTATTTCGAAATTGATTGGCATGTTTATCTAACTTTATTCAGATTAAAAAAATAATTGTGTTGGAAGCTATAATATAATAGACAGGCACTCGAATACTTTTTCTGGAACCATCCAGTAAGTAATTAGTGTAAAGTGTTTTTGCTCAAAGAAGAAACAGCTTGACCCTGACCGGATTTGAGAAAACACGGCAGGCAATCTACACAAGCTAACAAAATGTTTGGTAGTAATGTGACAGCATAAACATTTTAGTCTATAAAAAAAGAAGAAACCATTTATTGATTTATCTTGATGACATTTCAGCGTTGTGGAGTCAATCCTCAATGTGATCAAATTATTGAGGCCTTACTGGAAGTGTCTACAGTTTCAAGATACTCTGAAAGATTCGGAACAAAACGGATATCTAGATCTACCTCCAAAGTATAAGTTTAAAGTTTTATTTACAGCATAAGAGCAGATAAGTTATGAAAAGCGATTTAAAAGAAATAAAATTTAGTCTAGATCCATATTTCAGACTCAATTTAGTGAGGCTCCTGAGATTAGACCCGTTTTAGTCAAAATCCTCATTTCAGACTGGCTTTTGATAGGATACTTATTTCAGACTCGATTTAGTCAAAATCCCTATTTCAGACTCGATTTAGTAAAGATAGTTATTTCAGACTCGATTTATAGTTAGTCAAAATCCTTATTTCATACTCGCTTTAGTGAAAATTCTGTTAGACCAATTTTAGCCAAGTTCTTTATTTCAGACTCGCTTTAGTGGATAACCTTAGTTCAGACTCGATTTCCTAAAGATCCATATTTTATCTTGTTTCATATTTTATTTTGGAAGAAGTTAACACTATTGCTAGTCCATGAAGAGGGATAGAATAGTATAAGCTGCAAGAACTTGTTTCACGATCGGCCTTAAAAATATGTTGAAATTGCTCTGTCTTATAACATTTTTACATACAAGCTAAAAAACGCGAACATTTTCTAGTTAATGGGTGTTGTGTTTTCTCTTTATTTGATTTAGAGAAGGTGTTGAATTTTACACGGATTGTATGCCGGAGAGTTTTGATTTGTATCAACCTTGTTACGAAGAAGATTATGAGGACCAGAGGCACGAGCTGTATGAGAAAATTGATGCTCTCATTAGGAATACAAACTTACATTGTGCTCCTAATAGGTACGTTGTTATGTTCTTTTTGTGTTTGTTTGTGTTGGTATTACGGCGCACCATCACAATTAAGGTCATCTGGCGCTGAAACAGGAAAGATGACTTTGGCTAACCACAAGTGTCAAAACCACCTCACCTGCTGAAGCTAAAAGATGCATAGATTCCAGTAATTCGTCGCCTCTTACGATCACGCAGGGATGAACGGTTGCTGCAATTCTAATGCCTAAGCTCTTAAAGGTAACCCTCAGCCACAAGGGGAACGTTGCCTTCACTATTTAGGGTTGGGGGATGCGGGTTTATACTGATTTGACCTTGTTACATTGCCCATCGTAGACGGGCAAAACAGGAGAATGTTAAATAAATGTACCCCATTTATTAGTTTGTGTTTTCGCTTACATTGATGTGTTTTATTTTTTTAAAGCTGGTATTGAACATGATTATAGGACAGTCCTTGCTTGTACCGCGATTCCCTATCATGCCTATGTCACGGTATAGAACTGTTCACTAATTAGGGGTGGAAATGTGTAGCTTATGCAGTATGGCAGCGGAACGATATTCCGAGGTTCCCAGTCCGAGTCCTAGTCAGGCTGCACATATTTCTCACCCTATAATAATACAAAAAGAATTTAACTCTGAAATTTGACTTGCACTTTACTTTTAAACTTAAAGTCAATTTCGAATTTATTCAATGATATTTTAGGCAATCTGCAATGTTTATATGATGTGAATAATATGATAAATAGGAATCTATGATGTTAAATTTAAATGTTTGTACCCTGTTTTAAAGAGTGGTGCATAAGGCGCCCAGTAGTAAAACGCTTTGCAAATATTTTTAATAATTTTTGTATTTTGTGCGTATTTGTTTATATCTTTTTTTTGCAAAAATTTTATGATCAGCATTCTAAATTGCACATACATGCAATATATCCGCTTCTTAATATGGTTGCATATTTTTTTACTAAAATATTTTTTTCTTATTTAACTGAGAATATTGTGTATGATTTTTCTTTTTACAGTGTTGGAATTGTTACCGATTCTAATATGCTTCTTCATAGAGATCCCAGTGGGTGCGTATATAATACTTGGCATAATGTCATTATGATGAATGTATTTTATAAATAGTATATTTTATTTTACTGTAAGCAATAGTTGTATTATTTAATGTTGATATTGAACAAATTTTCCGATTTCTATTTCATACAAATTTATGTTAGCATTTGTGCTTACATTGAGAGGGAAATATTTTCTGTGAAAACATATATTTTGTGCTCTTTCTCTGTCTTTCTTTTCTAAAGTTTGGATATACCTGAAGTCAAATATTTGTATGAGGACAAAATTTCGCGAAATCAACATTTCAGACTAATTGGCGTGACTCGGGGCGCATTGAAATACAGCTTAATGCAATGACATATGATTTTGAATAAGACGCATGATTTACTGCGGAATGACACTATTTATTTTGCAAGTCGACAATAAACATACAACTACATTAAAACAACATATACATCAGCTTTACACTTCAGGACATATTTTAAATTTCTTGCTTCGTTGCAAAACATTTTAGTTACATTTTCTTTAAATGGAAAAACAATGTTTTTTCTTACCTTCACATGCAAAGAATTGGCTGTGCAACTGTCTGATTTCGTGTATAGAGGGTAGTTTAACGAGACTTAATATCGTGGAACCAGGCTAAATTAAATCATGCGTAAATACGTTGCCTCCACCTTAATAGGGATCGGGCTCGTGTCTTTGCAAATAATAATGCTGGAAAAAAGGTACATAAACCATCAATTCAAATACAAAATATGTCATGCTTACGATGCCTAGTCATGTTAAAGAACGATTATGTGTACACAAAATGCATCGTCGGATACCCATGATTGATAAACATGTAACATAACTGATAAATGTAAATAGTTCGGCCGTTGGTATCCGACGATGCACAAAATAAAGCTGTTTTAGATCGAGTTATGCAAATGTACTATATAGTGAAATGAATATACTTTTTTGAAGTTTATGCGAAGAAACGGACAGACGTCTATCAGTATGCTGTGATACTTTGCGGTCTAAAGGATTTTGGAAACGATGCCAAACAATTCCGGTTAGTGTTATAAAGAAAGATAATATTATGTTACTATTGTTATGAAAACCATTGTGTGTTAGAGGATAACCCATAACTATATTCACTCTCACTTGTAAATGGATTGCATATACAAGAAACAATTATTGTTGAGTTCGATTAAGTCCGGTGGTACATACTCAAAATGTTTACTGCTAAGGGTTATTTTGAGTTTTAGACTATTAACTTATTCTCAGTAAAAATACCACACAATTTTTATATACAGATTGCATGAAAAACTTTTATTCATTTTTTAAATGTATAGACGCTTTATAATGCAAGTATTTTCGGTAAAAGCGAATTTTTTTTCATATTTTTTTCTGTAGGAAAGACAGGCAACAACAGAAGAACTGTCGGTGGCACATACGTGAGTAATCCTTTTTATGATAATGCTATATACACATGTATATGTCAAAACACATAATACATGCTCGTGGTCATTTTACATTGTATAGGTAACAGTAGACAAAACTATTGTGGCATCACATCACATCCATTCTGGACTGAAGTGAAACTATTACGAGGGATGCGCTATATATTTTGTCCTATTATAGATAAAAAAAAAACAGTACAAGGAAACTTCATTTTTGTTTATTTCCTTCAAAGTACAAATGTACTCTCCTTTGTGAAAAACACACAACTTCAGTCTTTTCAGCCATATTTGAAATGCATTTCGCAGTCCTTTTTAGGAAAACAACCATTTCTAATAAATATTCACCAGTGCCTCACTGATGAATATTTAGTAAAAATGGTTGTTTTTTAATCCGCGATCATTTCATTGTTCTTCATTGATGGTATTAAAACTATTTGATACCGACTCTGAAATTGAAAGTAGTACACCCTTTGTTTCAGACCTGATTATATTAAATTAATCAGGAAAACGTCAGGCTTGTCAGAAGAAAGTATAGAAAAGTATCAGTCAACATTCCAGTCAGTTTATCTTTGTAAGGTATGGTTTTCAAAAACTAATTATATTTTTACTAAATCTACAAAACGGGAAAAGTATGTAAAAGTGACCAAATGAGGCGCGTCATGCCAAAACCAACATAGTGCGTTTGCGACCAGCATGGATCCAGACCAGCCTGCGCTTCCGCGCAGTCTGATCAGGATCCAAGCTACTCGCTATCAGTATCTCTACTTGCTATATGGTTTGTATGCGAACAACATGAATCCAGATCAGACTGCGCGGATGCGCAAGCTGGTCTGGATCCATGCTGTTTGCGAACCCATTATGTTGGTTTTGTCATGACGCGGCTCATTTAATGAAGTATTAAGGTTTAGTTATTGCAGAAGTCATTTTTTTCTTTCAATAGTGTAAGTAGATTGAAAATAAAAAATCATTTACTGGGAATATGTTATTTTTACATTAATATTATCAAACAGGCTATTTTGACATTTACTGGCTTTACAAAAACGATTTTTCATTAGTCCTTGCATAAATATTTGTACTTTTTTTTATATGACAGTGCTTTGCAGGAGACAGTTTGGATGCCGTCATTTATTGGAAATTTCCAAAAAAAAAATTTTTTGTTATAATTTCTTACTTGTACATACATACATACTAATATTTTTGGCATTTACTGAACTTTTGAGGGGGCACTTTGTTATTTGTTGTTTTCTTTAACAATGCTTTGAGGAGGCAGTTTGAATGATGTCATTAATTTTGAATTTACGAAAGAAGTCGATATTTTATTACAATTTGTTTTATTAATGCATGTACTTATAAACTGTCAAGCTACTTCAGCATTAAGTGAACTTATACAGAGGGGTACTTTGTTATTGTTGTTTTCTATTATTTTAGGAGGCAGTTTTGATGACGCAATTGATTGTAAATAAATAAAAAAAATGATTTTGTTATTATTTCGTACATTTATACATGTATATTTCTACCGTAGTGCTCTAAAGAGTCAGTGTGAATGGCGTCATTAATTGTAAAACTTACCGAAAACAATTTCAATATATCATCTTCATTTTTTAAAATTCTTTGTGACAACTTAAAAAATTAGACATTTATTTTCTTTTGTTAATGTCATTTTGTTGTTGATTTTACTACCAAGTTAATGAGACACATTTTATTTACTTCGAAAACAATTTGAATAGACAAAATCATTAACGATCTACAATTATCCATGTCCTAAAATGTTTTTATTTTTCAATTTTAAGTAAGAGAGACAAAAACCACTGCAACGCATGGGCCATTCAGTCGGCAAAATAGCATTCAAATTAAATAGACAAAAACAATTTCAATCATCACCCTTGTCCGAAAATACTTTTGTGACAATGATTTTGACATTTACTGACTATTTTAAATGCCATTTTTTTCTATGAAGTTAAAGTGCATCCACAATGCTTTGGCGAGGCATGAGGAAAAGTAAACTTACAATAAACCTTTTAAACAATCGATAAAATGTTTGACATTTCTTGATATTCGTCTGTTGGACTTTGTTAATAAATGTTGTTGATGTTTTTTGGTTCTTTGGTTAGTAAAAACAAAGACAACTGCAATGCTTAGATGGGGTTGGAAATATGCTATTTGTTAAAAATGCACAGAAGAAAGAAAACAAATAAAAAAAATAATCAATGATTCATTATCTTAAATCCTTTGAAATTCTTAATTTGATAGAGATATAATGTCTTCTTTCTAAAGGCCTATTATGCCCCACAAATGCTTGCATTTTCATTTCTCATGTTTTCTCTTCTAAAGAAGGTAAAAAAGGCATGATGTGCCTTTATGTAATAAAGTCTAAACTGATTGACTTTACATAGAAATAAGAGTCTTTATATTATTTGACAACGGTATTGATATTGTAAATTTTAAGCTACGTATTTTATGATATTTATTAATATCATCGCTGTTAAAATGCTAATGACATTTATTTTCCACTCATTATAAATTACACAGACCTTGCTTCTCTGTCCTGCATGCGCTAAATATTGTTTCCGTTGCTAAGGGTGTTTCGTTATGCAAGATGGGTCAAATACCGTTTTAAACTCTTTTTTTCTAAATTATTTTCTGACAGAAGAATAAATTGTACGATTTAACAAAATCGTGATTATTTACTGTTAATATTCACTATATAGCCCACATCTACGTATAACTGTTCATGTTTTAAACTTCTGAGTCAACTTTTCTGTTTTACAGGACACATATTTAGCGGCCACGTCTGCAGTAGGATGTTTATTAAGTGCTGTGGATAATGTACTTATAGGCAAGGTATTTCTCCTCCATATTCCATATTTATGAATAATTTTGATTTTGATATTTTATTTTCACATAATTATTTGACACATATGGTATCAGTATTTGGACAAAGTTTAAGGTTTATTTAAAAAAAAACATGCATGTCCATGATAAATAATCGCATCATATCTGGTATAAAATAATTAAATACAAATGGATGGTGGTTTATGAAATAATAAGTAGATCGTCAATTTTATTAATATCGAGATCAAATCATGTATATACGCACTATGTAGATTATGTATGCACTGTGTAGATTATGTATGCACTATGTAGATTGCAAAAGTTCTTCAAATCAAATTCATTAACTATCAATATTCAGACAGATACAATTTATTGAAAAAGGTATAAACTTACTTCGCAACCACATTTGTTAAGTGTTTATTTGGTCTTATATTACAGTCACAGGCCAGTGTTGCAGTGATAAGGTATGTAATTTCTGTGTGGTAAATCTTATTTTCTTTTAGGCTTTAACTAACCGGGGCTCATTTTAGATTGTTGAGACAATCGATGTTGATTTGTTGTTTTTTTATTGAAAGTGTGACTTACAATATACATCCGGCCACGTGTTCACAATTTGCATACACAAAATAGAAATAAAATGCCGATTTGCCAAAAAAAAAGCTAATTTTGATGAAAATTTATTAATAATAACGATACAAACTCCCTTATCAAACTTTTATTTCGTTCCGCCCATTTTTTTCTTGTTTTTTTTGGCATATGAATTTTATTACCTAGGAACCATACGCTGCTTGCCATAGCATTGCAGTTACGTGTCACGTTGAACTCCATGATAAACGCCGTATGAACACATCTGTTGATGTTTCTAATTTCCACATTTTACCATATGTTAAATGTTGAATTCTGCTTAAGCCGGTACTAGTGGGCGTAGTCTGTAATTTGTACTTTTCAGTACCATCTATGAACCGAGCCTGCAACATTTTGTAAACTTGTGAAATTTCAAGAACTCTTTTTAGTTAATATTGACCATTAGATTTTTGAGATTTTACATTTGAACAATTGAATTATAGATCGTAATCTTGAAATCTTTGTGAAAACGGACACGTTAAGTCAAAAATAAAATGTTTAAAGATATGCATTCTCTAGAACTGTATGCTTTAATATATTTTTTAACCATCCTCTATAGACACCTTCTGGTAATGATCCTAATTTTATAGAACCACATCATTATTTTACAACAGTATAACCTGTCTGTTATGTATCGATTTTAGACCACCAGGCCACCATGCGGAGCCGAACGCAGCATGCGGATTTTGTATATTTAACAACGTTGCCATTGCAGCCAAATATATACGACAGCAAACGCCTACAAAACGGTAGGACATTTAAATTGTTGTCTTAATATGTTACGGTATATGATTATTTTGAAAATTGAAAATATATATTTACATTACATAAACAATGTACTGTATATATAAGTTATAATGTGCATAAAAGGTCAAAGTCGTTCAATTTTTTCTACTTAAATAAAGTTACAGTTCAGTTTTTGAAACTATACGATACACACGAAAAGCAAGTGTTTGCATAACTCTCTGCATATACATGTACATTGCAAAGGCATAATGTTTTATAAATTAGCACAATATAAAGGTTTATTATCTCTTTTTTTATTGTATACAATTCTTTCTGTTCTTGAATCCTTAGTTTCGGCTGTTTTGAAAGGCATCTTGTAAGTGTAATTTTTTCACAAATCTAAATAAAGTTACAACAATTAAAAAAAGCTCTTTGATTATATGTGCCAGTTGCTCCTTAAATAGAATTGACATTGAAAGAATAATTTCAATTGCTATGAGATTTATCTCTATTTTTAATGAAAAAAATCAGGGTCCTCATTGTTGATTGGGATCTTCATCATGGAAATGGGACACAACTGATGTTCTATGATGACCCTAGGTAAGCTGTTCATGTTTTGTTTACTTAACATTGATTGTAACCGTTTTATGATGTTGTTTATCACCTGGTACCAACAGTAGGTAAAAACTGTTAATCCCTGCTTGATCGCAAAAGGCGATTAAATGGGTTTAAATAATGTGAGTCTGTGCATCTCTTAGCTGCAGCAGTTGAGACGGTTATGACCCCTGGACCATGGTGTTGCTTTAAGTTTGTAACACCCGAGATTTGCCAAAATCATTTTCATGTTTTATTTTGTTTAAATTGAATTGGTGCACCGTAAAACCAAACAAAACAAAATCTATCACATTACATTATTTTAGAAATATTTTTGAACATATTTCTCTATTTGTTAGTGTTTTGTTCATATCAATTCACCGACATGACTGTGGAAAATACTTTCCTTGTGGTTGTTATGGTTCAAGTTCTCACGTGGGTAGAGGTCAAGGTAGAGGTTACAACGTTAACATTCCATGGAACAACGTAAGTTAATATTCTGAACGAGGGAGATGAAAAATTCAAATACTGTAAGATAAATTTCAATTTCAATTTGTAAAAAAGTATCTGAAGAACCATCTCAACCTGTATTCGATTTATTTATCAATGTTATGGGGCTCTCGTGGCAGAGCAGTTAAGATCGTTGACTTCAAACCACTTGTCCTTCAGCATACTGGGTTTGAATCCCTGACAGGGACTTCAGATTCTTTCATGTGGGGAAGCTATCCAGCTAAGCTTATGAAACCTCAGTGGTTCTACTCAGTTGTCCGTTCGTGCCTGGAATAATACACGGAGGGGCACCCGGTGTCTTCGTGGCCACAGGACATGGACGGAAAAAAACAACAAATAAACGTTGCCATCAGACTACATTATTTTAACAACTTAAAGCAGGACAATGTAACTTTTAACTACCACCACACAACATCCGCTGTTGTGAGTATGTGAATTCATGAAAGCTAAAATTACGCCTTGTTTGATAGTGATATAATGGTAACTACAATAATGCGCAAAAAAAGGAAAAACACGAAAATTCACCCCAATGTGGGTTAAAAGGTGATAGGAATTCTTTATCCGTAGAATTTTTAACACAAAATAATGAATCATTCGTTTTAAATTTGTC
This sequence comes from Ruditapes philippinarum, assembly GCF_026571515.1. Classification (NCBI taxonomy): domain Eukaryota; kingdom Metazoa; phylum Mollusca; class Bivalvia; order Venerida; family Veneridae; genus Ruditapes; species Ruditapes philippinarum. The sequence continues at coordinate 64,685 of NW_026858765.1, read as the reverse complement.
TTATGTTCATGCTAATATGTTTTTTATCGCAGGGGACACGAGGTGACGGCGACTATATCGCAGCTTTTAACCAAATTGTGATGCCAATTGCATACCAGGTATATGATTTATGTGGGAACCTTTTGTCATCCGTACTTTGATTTTATTTTTACCGTACTGGTTTTGTCGGAAGGTCATATGTAAATTGTTTTTCCCTTTTATTAACACTTTTTGTAAAAATAATTAATGTTTTCCGCCTCTGGTAGAGAGAAGGGTGCAGTTTACTACAGGAAAGTGCTGACTATGATTTTTTTATGTAACATGTACTTGCTTCCGTTCAAGTTAAATATTTCTAGTCCAACTTTACAATAATGCAACTATATTTTTACCCTGGAATATACGCGAAAATTGAACCATTTATATTGTTAAATACTGATTATTTCATTACGGTTACTTAAAGTCATGTGTTAAGAACTTCATATGAAATTTCATTTGCTCAGTTACCCCATAATACGTATTCTAATTGTAGTTTGGTCCGGATATTGTCTTGGTCTCGGCAGGATTCGATGCATGTGTTGGAGATATGTTGGTAATGAACATTTTTAAATTTTATACGAACTAGTGTTTTTGTAAATTTAAGACAAAGCGAATTCGGAAAGTCGCTTTTATGTTGGTTCGTCGGTCCATCTATAACCATCTATATATATTAACAACATGTACATGATTTGTAATTCATTTGATGACCCTCGCACAACAAATGTACGGCAAGTTGCAAACGAGGCAGTTGAAAGTTTTGTGTGATTATGGCGAGCTTGTGCTATAGTTTGATTTTTAAATGTCGGATTGTCTGAACTAGTTGACGCATCTAGCTAAGAATACTGAATTTGACTTAATGAAATTTTGTCAAAAATTTCAGTTTCCTAACTTGAAGACCAAACCAGTATTACTTTTTTGAATATTTAAACTATTATAACTATAAAGATGTGCATCATATTTTGTAATTAGGGACATTATGAAGTGACACCTGCGTGTTACGCACACCTGACTGCGATGTTGAAAACTCTAGCGAATGGAAATCTTATAATGGCATTAGAGGTAACTATCTATTAATTGGCAGAATGATAACAATATAACATTCAATGGTACTAAATATTTAATATATAACAATGTGTGTTATGGTCTTCCAAATACAAAAACTTTAGCGCCTTCACAGATCCTTTCTTTCATTTTGCATTGTACTTTCAAGAACTGAAATGCATTTTTGCCGATAAAATAAAGATCATTTGTGAAAAGAATATGACGCTTTTACATCTGCAAGGTCTTTTAAGATTTCAAAAAATTGTGTTAACCTGCAATTTCAATCTTGTTCATTCATTTTTTTTTGTTTCCGTTTCTAACATTTATGTTGCATTTCACGGTTTTATAATACATATAAGGTTAAATATAGATGTACATTACTTCTTGTTTCCGTAAGCTTTGAATAAGATAGAGGAATCGTGGAATTGTACAGATGGACGTTAATAAGGTCCCAAATTTTTTCAGACTAAAGTAAAGATGTTTCAATTCATTTGAAATTGAAAATCTTTCACTTTAATACATTTTAATGCAGCTGAAATATAGTGGGTTTTGTTTATCTTATAGGGTGGATACAACATAGAATGTACAGCAAATGCTATGAGTATATGTGTTTCTGTTCTCCTTGGTGACGCGGTTCCTTCTGTAGCATCAGTTGTGCCATGCAACCAGTATGTAAAACACGTTTTATTTATACTTTTGAAAATATATCGATAGATCTATCAGCGGTATTGACCGGCTTTTGAACAAAAAAAGAAAAACGGTATGGCGTTTTGGTACTACTTATTATCGCGGAAAAAGTAGACATGAAACCAAATGTAAGTCTTTACTTTGTACTGAATTTATTTTATTAGATGAAGTTTGATAGATTAGGTTGGCGCTTTGTGATTGTTTTTTTTTATCTAAGGAATGTCCTACCACAGTATACACGTGTATGAATCACTTTAAATGTCTAATATATTGTTCACAAGCGTTTAATGCTACTTTTATTGTCGCTCTTGGTTAGATGGGCGTTTATAGGATTTCCAGAGGACTCGGAAAGTTACGACCAATCCAAATTTTAATAAATGATTGATTGGGTCCTTGCCAAAACAGATTGCTTTTGTTAACAACTGAATCTTTGCAGGGGTGTTGCCGATATCATGAAAGTACTTGATGTACAAAAGAAGTACTGGAGCGCATTGAAATACAGAGGTGAAGTATAAATTTATTTTGTTTGAATTTGTCAGGTTCATGTACTTTTTTGGTTATGTATTACGTCGCACCAACAAAGTAAAAGTCATATGACGATTTTCCATCATTATTTCATGCACGAGTGGGCACCTGTGTAGAATCAACGACGTTCCGTAAGCAAGCTGGATAGCTTCCTCACATAAATGAATACAAAGTCTCGTGGGATTCGAACCTACAGACAAAATTACATTTTTTTCGATTAAACCTGAGTGCAGTAATAGGTTAACCTCTATTCAATTTCATAAGAGTTAACCCGTAACTACACTAAGGTGACAACAAGTAGACATATTATTGAAGCAGGGGCGACAGGTTATGATAGCATTGTGACAAAAGCGAAATGAATGTTTCACATTTTGTTTACAGAAGCACTTCCCACAACAAAACAGTTAGAAAGTGTTCTGGCAGCCAAGGAAGCGAAGAAACTAGAACAAACAAGAACTAATGAAGAATGTGTGAATGCCAAATCTGACAAAGAACGTGAAACTGTAGAACATATACCTCATTGTTAAGTAGAAGTGCAATAAAAAGTGCAATACTTGAAATAGATCTGTGAAAAAAGCAATCAAGCATAATATTATGTTTAACAAAATGATTTATATGTGACATGTTTATAAAAAAATAAAAACAAAAAATTTAGGTGATAAGCTCAACAACAATAAAGCAATGTAAACTCGATTGTTATTTCAATTTCATGGGCATCATATTTTTTTTTGTTTTCATTTAATAGTATAGCCGTATATTGATGGTCGAAGACATTTAGTTTTAAGCATCAAGTGAAGGAAAAAATAAAGTACAACAAAAAAATATACCCAACCTTTATTTCTTTCAGTATACTTACTAGTCTTCACAAATTAACATAAATATTTGTGATTTCATTCCCAGCTTGTGTTGTTTATTTAAAAGATTCAGTAGAAATTGGGACTTAAACAAATCAGTAATTCAGAGGCACGAATTTCCATTTTAAAGAGGCAGAAATTTATATTATTAAGAGGCACGACATTCCATTATTCAGAGGAACGAATTTTCTTTATTCAGAAGCACGAATAACCATTACACAGAGGCTGGAATTTTCATATTCAAAGGCACGAAATTCCATTACTTAGAGGAAAGAATTTCCATTATTCGGAGGCACAAAATTCCTTTATTCAGAAGTACGTATTTCCATAACACAGAGGCAGGAATTTTCATTTTCAGAGGCACGAAATTCCATTATTCAGAGGAACGAATTTCCATTATTCAGTGGCACGAATTTCCATTATTCAGAGGCACAAAATTCAATTTTTCAGAAACACGAATTTCCTTCATTCAGAAGCACGAATTTCCACTGAATGCGTGATGATTGGCTCACTAGGATGCTATTGTAAAAGGTTACTTTGATTATTGAAATAAATTCAGAAGTTCTTAAGGCTATTTTAAACAGCATGTCTACAAACAAAACTTAGTTTCTTGATAGAATCGAGATCTTCTTATATATTGTTATTTCATGTATATCTCTTCATTTATACATTGTGCACTATTTTGAATATTTTTATTGTTCTTTAAATAAAACTGTTATTAAGTATAACTGATTATGGGTGTAAGTTTTTGAATTTTCAATTCAAGCAGTCGTTCTTAATTTAAAGTGTGTTAAGCTATATCTAATGCTTGTTTTATTAAAGATCCTGTAACACATTTTTTTCATGGTTTTTATTTCATAAATATGAATATCAAATTAAGATTAAGAGGATATTTTTTCGTTTCGTGAAATATGGAATATATTTTCACGAAACATGATAAAATGCCACATATTTTCACGAGCCGGTACGGCGAGTGAAAATATGTGGCATTTTATCATGTTGAGTGAAACTATATACCATATTTCACGAAAAACGAAAAAATAACCTTTTTATTTAATTTCATTATCAAAGAAAATGGTAACGAATCCCCTTGCTTGCTACCAACAGCAATTGTACAGCGCGCAGTAATTTATGCGTAAGCACGCGCTGTTTGGCGCTACATTGTGACGTCATGTAAACGACTCTTCAAACGTCTGCACAGCGTTAATTACTGAATTAACGATATTGGTGTTCGGATTAATTTTCTTAGTTAGACCATTTTCTATCAAGCTGGATAGTTTTCAAAACAATATTCAAGAAAAAGTTGTTTTGCATTTATTAGATTTTTCAAACAAAACGGCGAAAGAAGTCCCTTAAAATAAATATGAGTTTTGACTCCGCCCACTTTCATATTTATATTACATATTTATTTTTAAAAAATATGAAATATATTTGACTGATATAGCACCATATTTCATGGGTAAAATTAAATAATTGTCAAAATTTTAAGTTCCAATCAGCATTATTTATTAAAATATTACCGAATTTAACATTTTATGTAATTAAAGGGAGGTAATTAGAAATTCATTTTCTATAAATTCTCAGTCAAATTTTCCAATAAGAAATGAATGCATATAAGTTATTGATTAAATATAATATGCAACAATAATTGCAGTACACACTTTACATATTCTTCGATATTTGAAAAATGTTTTATTTGCATAATTATATACATATATAACTTTTTGCAAGTGTGGTATACACACTGTAAAAATATCAATCACAAAGCATACAGGATATTTAACAGTGATATTACGCTGTTTCCATAATCTTATGGTCGATTCTCAAAAGATGTTGTTGCATGAAATGTTTCTTTTATTCAACACACATGGATATTGTATGTGAACACAATATTATGGTGTAAAAATGAGTTGAGGCTTAACTGTTGAGCTACTGCATGCACCAATCGCTCTCAAGGAAATTATGAACGAAAATAAAAATTAAAAAAAAAAACACGAACACCTGTGCATCAGATATATAGCTTTGTACACTGTATCCAAAAGTTTTCGCCAGAATATATGAGTTACGATTATAAAAGTATCGCAAGACATGGTACAGTGAATTGTATAGGTATACTGATTTCGTTGGTGCACTGTGATGTCGCAGTTACCTTGTATGGACAAAATAGGAAACGCTAGTTATTCAGTCATGTCATGTTTCCTTTGCTGTCCATTGTGGCTTAGGGGTTGCCTTTAAGGGTGAAGCATAAGAATTGTATCCACTGTTTAACCCTGCGTAGTCGTAAAAGGCGACTAAATGGATTCGAATTATTGAAGTCTATATATATCTGTACTCCAGTAGTTGAGGTGTTTTTAATTAAAGGTTAGCTAATATCATCTTTCCTGATTCGGTGCCATATGACCGAAACTGTGCTGGTGCGCTATTAAAAAAAACATCCGAACATTGTTGCTAACATTTATTTTTCAGAAAAAAATCTTCATAATTGATGATTTGTTACCTTTAAAAAAAATTGAAATCAGAGTCTCTTTGGAAACATGAAAAATCTTCCGAAAATTACAAAAAGCTGAAACAATATACAGGTACTTGGTAATGAAATACAAAAACAAATTGGAAACTGCAAGCGGGGATAAAATAAAATGAAAAACAAATCTCAACACGGGCATATAATAGTATATAACATTCCAGAATAATAGCGGATACACTGTGAAAGATTTGTAGACATAACAGAACAATAACATTATACATATTTGTACAACATTACTTAAAAACATATAAAAATAGAGTATCAAATATAATTAGAAAGAATCGAAAACATGCGAACAATTGCAATTTTTGGTGCCTTTACAAAATATTTACAAAAATATCCGTCCAAAAAGCCGATAGACCATTCTATTTGTTTTGATACAACTGATTAATACATTTAAACAATCATTGTACATTTCAAAAATTAAATACATAAAACCTGATCATCCAGAATTATTGGTTCTCGGCATAGTTCTATATCATGTTTTTTATATTTATACATTTAGGAACATAACACATGATACAATAATGATATCATACAGTTAAGAAAAAAACATATATCTATATCTGTATATAAAATGAAATCATTAAACAGCATAAAAGAGCACACTTTTATAATAAAAAATATATATAAAATAATAAAATGTACGATGCCCATATGGATATCCCATTAAGCTAAAAGCTTATTTCAAATGGGGTCCATAGAACTAAAAAATAAAGAACTACAACTCTTTCCCCCTAAAAAACAAATAAAACTAATCTAAGTAACTTTGGTCAAGATAATGGTTGAAAAATAGAAATATATTTATAAAAGTATGCACTTTTCTTAATTAAATCTAAAATCACTATCACAGACAATATTTGATCACAGTGCCTAAAACATCACTAGTACACATATACAGCATCTGCTTAACTTTTTTAGCTGTCTAGTAAGTACTCTTTCGCAGATTTTTTATATTGTTCAAAATTATTAATTTATTTTATATATTCTGGCAGATAATTCCAATCTTTAATTCCATTATAAAAAAGGTCTGTTTCATTACAGAATTTCATTGGGGGACAATAAAATTAAAAATGTTTGATCTAGTATTTTAAATCTTACGTCAGCACAACACATTTATTATGTACTCTTTTTTTTGTAAAAAATCTTTTACATGTGTTTGAGAATTGTTTGACTATGTTTTCTACATTTAAGCAATTTAATTTTTCAAAATCATACACTGTTACAGAAGTCATAGGTGTTAAATTCTGAATAAATCTTAATACCTTGTTCTGAGTAATTTGAAACTTTTTCAAATGTTTTGATATACCTTCATACCAAGAGAAACAAGAGTAGTCAAAATGGCACTGAAATCGGACTGAACATAAAAGCTGTTTTGTTTTAGTAACTCAAGTGTCTGCTCTGCCTGTACAGAAATTTGAGCTTGACATTCACTTAAGAAATAATGCTATTTACAATTGTTTCCCCAGATAAATCACTATAGATATACAGACCAATATACTTGACTAAATTCTCACTCCTAATACTATTGACCATTACATGTAACATGAACATGTATAGCAGAAAAAAATAAATAGGACTTAAATTGTAATCGATATATGTAATTGTTTACATTATACAATTATATAACGTAGTTTAAAGTGCTAATTAAGAAAATCTCATAAGATATTATGTTATTTTGAATGATAATAAATCTAGACTGACCAAACTGTAGGAGTTTGCAAACTGGCCTTGCTCGAAATGGTGGCAAAGGTCCATCACTTTCGGTAGCATAAAGCTTAAAAAATGTATAAATTATTTTATCTTTAGAAAGTGCAAAAACATGCTTTGAAATGTTTTCAGAAAGATGTTTTAAAAAACGTTAAAGATTCTTAAAGCCTTAAAAAAATTTGCCTAATGACAACTCATTTGTTATAAAGGATAACAATATGTTGAATATGGGAACTTCCATTAAAAATACTTAGTCATCATAACTGTCCTAATTGGCGACACTAAAATGAAGCAAAAGAAAGCTCAGTTATATTGCCAATGAGTCAATATTTGGAAACTGTTACAGGACACTAACAATACAAAGCTTTTGAAAAAATATAAGCATTTTTGAGGCTTAATTACCCTCCTATAGACATAAACTTTCATTAGATGAGCAACAAAGAACTACTTCTTTAGATAAAGAACATAACATTCGGATACTCAATTACTTTCTTTCACATAATACTAACACTACTCAAAATTTCCATCAGTTATGTCTAACTTTCTTTTGATCATCAGTAGTTTGGTTTATTTTGTAATTCAAATATATCTGGGCATTCACTTGACTTCGCTGCCATTTTATCATCATCCTTCGTGTCAACGGGTGTTATGCAATTGTGTCTGTTCTTTCGTTGTATGATATATAAAACTGCAATTCCAAATCCAATGAAAACCGTGGCTGCCAAACCAATGAGAACGTTACGTAAGTAATTTTCTGTTCCGTTACTTTTGTCAGAGTCTGAAACTACAACAAACTTTTGGTTCTAGATACTATACTAGTATTGGTATATTGAATTATTCATTTCGACCTCGTTGCTATAATATTAGGGAGCTAAGTAGAACCATAAACTTGAAGATACGGTATCAAAATTGCACACCTTTTACAAACTCATTTTTATTGGGTATTTCATCGCACCAACACCGTATATAAGCTTAACTGGTGCAGGCAGACCTCAGCCTTCAGGCACAAACAGGCATCTGAGTAGAACCACTGTCGTTCCGTAAGCTAGCTGGATAGCTTTTTCAGGTAGAAAATATGATAAACAAGATCAACAAGGAAAGGCGGCGTTCAATGAATCCGACGAAGCTTGCACGGCTCGACCCTACAGCGGTGAGGGGCAAGTGGTTTGAAAGACCTTAACCACTCGACTTAGGACGTCTAATTTTTAAATTGATGCAATAAATAAATGAATGACAAAATAATGGTACGTAAATAGTACTTTAGACCAATTGAATTGATTCCTTAAAACAATTTAAAATACAAGTAGATACAATGTAAAAAGAAAACCTAAAAAAATATCTCTTTAATAATTCTTTAAAAGTACCTATATTTCCCACGACAGTTAGCCATGCTTCATTTGAAGATAGATTTGCAACAACATTGCCAACTACGCAGTGATAAGCAGCTTCATCTTCAGGTCCTATGTTGGAAATTTCTAAGTAGGCCTTGTCTTCACCCGCAATTATCTTCCCGTCCTTAAACCACCAAACATCTGGCTGCGGATCACCAACAGCATCGCAGGAAAATGAAACTTTCGACCCATTAACAGCAGTTATATTGCGTACATCATGACGAAAAACAGGTGCTGTAGAGCAGAAAGGATTTAGCTTCATAAGGTCTGTCACTGTGAAGTTGAAATTTTCCATGACTGAAACTAATTCCTTCAAAGTGATGTTTTGATTTAGAAATAGGTTCGTTGCAATGTCGTCTAAACTCATAATGATGTTTTGAATCATATCTAGATCGGGCACTTGTTCCTCTGCAAAAAGATTGTAAAGCGACGACAAACAATGAAGGACACAATCCTTGAAACCCCAGCATATGTCTGGAGGGAAATATTCGTCTGTTCCATTATCCATGCTTGCCAGCCAATAGCTTATGAAGTTAAAAGATTCAATGTTATTAAGCTCAGCATCTGTATTGTTCCTTGATATGTTAACTATTGCATTGAAGTCACTTAAAATTGAGCTATTTAAGATCTCATTCCGTGATTGTTCCTCAGCCAAATTTATTTCCTCATCTGTCAGGTTATAATCAGCTCGTGCATGATCTCTACTAACGTCTAAGTTTTCGAAAGACAAGTCTTCCATGATATTATTGATATTACTCTCTTCCATTGATGACATATCATCTTCAAATTCTTGTTTAACATTGTAAATATTGTTTGAATCGTTTGTAAGTGTGTATAGAAGTGAAAAATATGTTTGCATGAATTTTTCAATGTTTTGTATCTCGGTGCACTTTTTTAGCATAAACCGTTTTCCTATATTCATAATCAGTGTTTGGATTCGATTCAAACCCTATCGTTTCATTGAGATTGATAATTCCATCATATATATCTCTAGATTTACGGAGATGACTATAGATTACAGAACTTACTTGAAATACTTCTCTCTTCTTACGACCAAATAGTTGCAACATTTGCAGTCCGTTGTGTATGACTGCTCGTGCTGCATTGTATATAGATAAATGAGGATGTAAGAAATTAATCGGAAACATGTACGTCTTCCAACCAAGTTTGAAGAGATTAATGTCACAAAGGACATCAAAATAATCGGGAGATCCCTTAACACTGATCTGTACTTGAAATCTACAGTCACGCACATCTACAATATTTTTCAAACCATAACTCTATCATCATATTAAACACTTTAACAGCTGCACTCAAAATTAGTTTAACTGGCATCTAATGCCTTTTTACTCAATTCCAGCAGCTGATTGACCAGCTTCCAAGGCCAAAGTAGCTAAATCAAAACGGTGTGCAGCAATTTTCAAAGGCCCATTGTGTCTTGTCAGCAATGATTTCAGCAGCATCCAACGCCACTTCAGCGGCAACATATGGAATAAACATAGCCTTTTCTACAATTTTTGCAGCTTCTAATGCAGCAAAAGCTAAGGATTGTATTACTTTACATGCTATATTCTTTAAAATACATATTGGATCTTTGATCCGAAACATGCACCTAGACCAAAAACAACAAGGGTAATATATTTGTACAAACCAAACCTTTTTTGAACATATTTTACAACGTATCCCGGGAATACACAATGAACTGCACTTCCTTATTTTACAGAGGTTATCAATTATTATTTCAATTTTTTTTTACTACTGCACCGTTCAATAATTGCCCCTAGCTTTCGTCCTACAACTGCAAGGGTTTTTGGCTACAAATGACTTTGCTTCATTCAAACGCTTTTTTTATTAGAAAAATAGCCTTCTGTTTTTTGAAGTAATCTTGTTTTTCGTCAAGCTTTTCCTGTTCGTACTGTTGCAGACTCTGTAAAAGCGGTAATTCTCGTATTTCTTCACTTGCAATTTTTTAAATTTCTTAGTCCATCCGAAATATGATCAGTAAAATCACCCTCGTTTGGGTTTGCCTTTTCCTCCCTTTTGCAAAAACGTCAAACGTCCATTGACTCAAAACATTTAAAGCCATACGTTTCATAATGAATTTCAACGTCAATATGAGCGAAAAACAGGTTCCAAATGTTTACTTCATAATATGCATAAACTTTTTCAAAGGTATAGAATATGTCAACAGTATAATGTACTCCCAAAATCTTCAGGATAACGTTTACTTGCAATACTGCCTTGTTTATATCACGTGACATTACCATTCCTATTCCACCACCAATATTTATATCTAAAAACACTCCAATAGCCAGAGATGTAGTAGCTTGGCCAATGACTCTTATGGATGGCTGGTCGGCTAGTAGTTTAGAGACTGCATCAAACCTACTGCATTTTAATGGTTCTTCCGAATATATGATTTCAACATTGAAATAGCCTATATCGAGTTTCTTATTGGTTACGTTAAATGAGACTTCTGCTTCGAACTTAAATCCTAAAGAGTTGCATCTGGGAGCTGATTTCGTTAGAAAAACCATTTTATCTAAGATCATTTTGATTTTGATTATTTGGTCATCTAAGAATGATAGGAAATTGTCAGTTGTTATCGAAACCGTAAATTCAAGTAAGTCGCCTAATTGTGTGGCTTGATTTTGTACTTCAGTAAATGAAATCCATGCATTTTGAGGAAAATTTCGTTGAGCTTTTTCGTCTAAAGAATTGTTATTGTATCGCTGAATAAGGGATTGGAAGGATTTAAGTTTATCAAAAAGTCGTGAAGACATGTTACTGAATTCTGTAAGTACCTTCTCGTACGCAAAGAGATTGCTTAATGTTTTGTTTAAGTCCTGAATGTCTTGCGAGAAGTCAACAGGGAAAGGTTCAGTCAACTGACATCCTACCAGAACAAAGGCTCCCGCAAGCGGATCTTGATATGGACTCCAATGTCTTATAATCGGGACATTCTTTAAAGGGTTTATCGTTAGTTTCAAAGCAGTGTAAATACCATCTGGAACATCATTTTCATCACAATGACTTACACCTGTAAAAAGATCAGAATTTCGTTTTCGTTGGAATTAAAGAGACTCCACAGAGTTTTTATTGACATAACGGGACAATTATTTCTATATATTTTCAGAGATTTTGTACCGTTTTTACCGTTTGATATAGGTCTTGACCAATAACTTGTGTACAAAATATAAGATCATTTTATCTCAATCCATTTGTCCCAAACACGAATTTTCACAGTAAAAAATAACACTAAAAGGAAACAAGTGTTAAAGCTTTTAACTTAATTTGGGCTAAAAATCGCACAAAAAAATCTATTTTTAATTCAATTCAGAGTATCTTTCTTTACTATTCTTCATTACTTTTGCCTATTTTCCACCAGTTCATCTATCTAAAAACTTTAAATTTATGTTTTTATGTTTTAAGATCGCGGTTGAGAAGTAGAGATCCCAAATAATAACAACTTAATCCACATTTTTTTCTGGTATAATGAACTCAACCCTCTACTTTGCTATATACTTAAAGTTATTTATTGGAAGCAGAAACCTATACCTTCCATATTCTTGTATATATCTAGGTCTAGTGATATCGTTTCGGCTAACGTTTCATTATATGACTTGCCTAGAACACGTATTTCGAATGTTGGAGCAACTGTGATATGGAGGGTGGATAGGCTACTGTAAGGATCAACGGAGCCAAATACCTATTTTATAGAAAGGAAAGAAAAAATGGTTTAAGATTTTCAGAATTAATGTTCGCCACACATAAATTCAAAATATTTAATAATTTAAATTAAATGTGAACCTTGGTCCGTTGTTTGGTTCAAATTAATTTTCTATCTCACAATTTGTCAGAAAATCATTAACATAGCAAATCTGTCATTTTAGAAAAATGTATAAAGAAAACGAACCTCTGTATAAAAGTCTTTGCTACAAAATAGACTTATCAGAAATAAACTCACCGTCTCAAGATTGCTTGTTGATTTGAAATAGTTTCCATTGCCTTCAAATTCAATGATGAACAGGGGAAGAACAGTATGTGAACCAACCCATAACCTCGGACTTGGAAGAGATCTACCAGCATGGGAGTAAATACGAGAATGTTATGAGACAAATATTTTTAAAATTTAAATACAGAATAGTATCTATGCGTATCAAATAAACGTTAATGTGATCAAAACCACTATTTTGTCAATAATAAAAAATTATAATGATGATATTTTCATAAAGAGAAGGTAACACAATAAGAATAAACAATGTCATCACACATTTCTTATTTCCATATGACTGTCTGAAAAAAAGAACAACAGGACATGCATATAGGGACAAAAATGAATTAAACATGGGTAATATATATATATTTAGAATAAGTTAGCTCAATTTGTTTATTTAACTAAATTATCATAATGAATGACTCATTTATATACTTTCGTCAGTCACTCAAATTAACAATTTGTTAAAACATAAATGTATATTGCATCATTCATTCATTCATACTTTGAAATTGTTTCCTTTAGCAATAAACTTGAGTTTTTTTTTACTTAAAAAGAAACACCTGCGAAAAAAAATACAAAAGAATGGTCTAATTTCCATAAAAATGGTTGCAGAAAATATATCCTTATATGTTAGTAAGGATGATGTTTTATAATGCTGCCAAAGAATATTTCTTACGGTGTGAATTTATCGTATCCGTTCCAAAATTTGAGCGAGGAATAATCGACGTTAATTGCCGCATCCAAACTTACACCTAATCCTCTTACATTTTGCGATGTTTTCAGATATTCCGTCAGGGGACCAACTGTTTCGCTTACACGTTTCGGAATCAATATGAAAACTGTCCCATTAGAGTACTGACTTATATCGGCTACAACGCAAAATCTTTCCCCATTTGTGGCTTCTGGTAGAAAAACGCTTTTGTTATAAATTTCTAATTTGAATGCGGTTGTGAATCGGAAAATAAGGTACATCCTGTCATGCATAACTGGAGCTTTGGAGCACCACTCTATATCCGATATTTGACCACCTATTTTTACCTCTGACTTCATATCTGGTATAGATAAGGTATAGGGCTGAACAGGAGATAAACTTAACCAACTTGGAAAGCTACCTCTTAAAAGTGTGAAAAAATTGCGTATAAACGACCCTTCCTTTATAAACTGTTGGATGTCAATGGGTGATAGAACAATTTCTTTGCATTCTCTCTCTTGTTCAATTACGGATCCTTGTGACTTTTTGTAACCATTCACTGAAATAGACTTCAAGTTTTTGTTCGTAATTTTTACTCCTTGGATAGATACAGGATGCAATCTTTTTTTAATTTCAATATGTACTATTCCACTTGTAAAGCAAATAGATGGATCCTTATTGTGGCAGAACCATGGGAGTGTCGAAATTAATCTTTGCGTATTGGATACAACAAACGAAAAGCATCCTACTGGTAATAGCTTCCTAGGAATTCGAAGCCGTTCGAACACGTCTATGTTAGGAACATCGCCTGTACGGAAAATGATACAAATACATCAAACAGTTTATGTTTCACACATAGATGACGTCTCAAATGGAGTGAATAAGCTAAAAATATAATCTTAGCTAAAACAAAATTACATTAGCAACAGAGCATTACATTTTATTACGTTTACCAAAAAATCATTTTTTTATCAAACCTATTCAAAAGTCATTATTTTATAGTTTTTAATATCTCTAATGATATCCAGTATGTAACTATTTGCTATCATAAGGAAAAATTATAATGAAGTATAATTCATTTACTTTAAAAACGTTTGCTAAATGATAATGAAGGCGACGTAGAATAACAAAAAAAATGCTCAAACGTCCATTAAGAATTCATAAACATTCTTTTCTGTATTCACCTTCACACGTGCGTTTATCAGTTCCAAGAGTTCTGTTCTCCTTACAACTACATATAAATGAGGCAAATGTGTTTTCACAGATGTCAGAACAACCACCATTGAGCATGGAACACTCATTTACATCTAGATATATAAATATATATATATATATAATTAATATAATTAAAGTACGCGTCAATTTAGGGAATTACTTCCCTAGTAAGAATACCTTTCAATATTGCCAGGATACTAACTAATTTGCAAGATGATAAAAATCATTGAAAGAATGCTTGTTTTACCTAAAATCAATGATTGGCACAGATTTTCATTTGTTTGTCTGTAGTCATCATATTTTAAGAACTGTCATAGCCGTAGCTAAATGCCCTTGCATGCAACTTTATGAGGAACTAAAACTGGAAAATTGACATTTATGAAACTGGTAAGTCTGAAAATGACGCACATTTGTGTCCAATGTACTACATTGTTATTAAGGTATACAATTATTTATTACGAAATTTTATTTTGATGCAAAGTTTCCGAGGTAAGAATACCTGACGACCTGTCGTTCAGTCAGACAACCGACAAAAGTCACGTAAAACCCCTTATTTTTTGTTGTATTGGTGATATAAGTATATTAAATAGTAGTATGTATTAACAAACCTTGTTCGCAAAACACTCCCGTGTATCCCCGGGAACAAGCGCATGTGAATGACAACACCTTATCAATACAAGTTGCATTATTTTGGCAGCTTACACCGGCGCAGTCATCTACGTCTATGAAAAGTACAAGTATGCATGTGATGCCAATTAAATGTAAACGGTTATCTTAATGAGTTTATAATTTAATTCATTTAAGGAAATCACTTGATAAAAACTAGCAAAGGCAAATGAAATGCATCAATGAAACTAAATATGCAGTTGTGTGTATCTAATTTTTCACTTTCTTTTCCCAATTTTTACAAGACAAGGGCATACTGTCGAATAAGAATTGAATTTTTAAGAGTTTCGATCAACTCTTAAGAATAAATATGCATGGTATCATAGCATTACAATATCAGTTCAAAAGATCAAATCGGTTATCATACATAGATTAATTTTGCTCCTTTAACATGCAATAGCAAGTCAGATATTTGCCGTTCTTTGCGACCATATAGTTACCCATTTCACATAATTAAACGTTTAAAATGAAGAGTTTACATCTTTGTCTGCTTATATGTTTCTATATAAAGATTTAGACACAGTTCTTACTTTCACAACTTTTTCCATCAGTTCCAAGGATATAACCTTCCTGACAAGTACAAAAGAACGAACCGACCGTGTTTGTGCAGGTTTGGTCACACAGGATTGCGTTCTTGCATTCATCAATATCTGCATAGCAAAACCTCACACATATTTAACCTTTGAAACGCTTAAATTGCATATATGTCATTTGTTAAGCTTTAAGTTTTTCAATATTAATATTTTTGAATAAAAAAAAAACTTTCATCCTAACTAATGCCTGCCATTTTTGATGAAGGTATTTATTAAAGTAGTGTATCATCGTCACAAAGTAAAGATATTTGACTATTATCTTCTATTACAAAAAGAATCTATATATGAGGTTAGTTCTCCATTTATTCATTAGATAAATTATGTAAAATAAAGCGTTTAGTGAACAACAACAACAACAACAACAAGCAATACCTCCACATTCATGTTCATTTATTAGACCGTAACCATCTCCACACGAGCAGTAATATCCTCCAGGCTGATTGGTGCAGTCTGTGTCGCATCCTCCATTGTTGACCAAACATTCGTCCACATCTGTTCCAATATATACAAACAAGTTTGCTGTTTAAAAATATTAATGCAAGAGGTCGTGTTTTTCTCCAGATAGGTTGGGTTTAAGTTTGGGCGACAGACAGAAGCTGCATGGGGCTAAATCTGGAGAAAACGGGGATGTGATCAAATACTGGGTCACAATGTGTGCTAAATTATCAAAAGTCTTTTTGCTAAGTCTTGATTACGGTTCACTGATCATTTTAACGTGTCAATATGGTTTCAGTAAGATATTTTCACGCGAAGAAGAAAGTAAAATGACACTACTTTTTTGAACACTGCTCGTAGATATAATACTCAATTTTCCATTCGCTTTGAGTTTGCTTAAATTCGTTACCATGTGATCGGCAAATAGATTCCTCTGAAAAAAGTTTAGATTTCCTTCCAAGCACCGCCTCCATGGTCGAGGGGTTAGAGTCAATGACTTCTAATCTAGTCACCTCTCTGGCGTGGGTTCGATCCCCGGGAGATGCTTTGGTAGTTTAGCGCGGAGGAAGGTAGTCTAGTACTGGTGTAACTCTCCAGGAACGATGGTTAGGAAACTACCCGCCTATATGACTGAAATACTGTTGAAAAAGGCGTAAAATGAAACAAACAAACAATCCTTCCAAGTTTACCAGCAATTGTGTCGGACTATAAAATATCATCAGGGTTTGCTTGGTTACGAAAAAACTCGTCATCATTAGTGAACCCCTCAAAAATGAATGAAACACATATAACACATACATGTATATTTATTGTCATTGTATGATGTTGAGGTGAATGTCCACGACGATTAACCTGACTAATGTGATATTCGCCGAGGCCGATGGTGGTGGTGGTGTTGGAAGTTTTAACTTCGGATCACGTCAGTAAGCCACATTAAATTAACCAGAGCACAATTCAGCCACCGCATCGTTCTTTGGCAAGCTGTCCAGCAGTTACCAGTACTACTAGTTACCTTCACTATCCCAAGGAACTGATTAATTTTGTACATATCAGAGCAGAGGTACAGTAGGAATGACCGTAGAATTGAAGTAGAATTGATTCCATGATCAATCGCAATGAAAGTAAGCTGCATCGTCCGATTCGGTTCACAGGCCAACGCTCTACCTATTGAGCTAACCTGGCCGAATGTCACTGTCACTTTCTATTGTCTTCCATGTGACCGCGTCTCGACTAATCAAATGCGGTTTGAGTTAGTAACATAGAGGATAATGTTGACTTACCAGTACACGTTATTCTGTCTGGTTGTAGCATATACCCTGTATCACAACTACATATGTAAGATCCTTCTGTGTTTACACATTGTTGAGCACATTCAGCCGTTCTTAAAACACACTCGTCTACGTCTGTGATTCAAAAATAACTTTCTTATTTATTATTTAAGAAAGAAGGAGAGGAAGAGAGAGAGAAATAAAGAAAGAAGCTAACGTCTTTCTTATTACTTCCCCCTAACCCACCCGGTATAACAAAGAACGGTAAATACAAACAAGCTGCTACCGGTATGTTATATTGCAAACAACCGTTGATATACGGTCATATAAAATTATCTGTGAAGAATGTTTAAAACGAATATAGACAAAAATTATTTTACTTAATAAATTGACAGCAGCCATGTATATAGTATATATAAACGTCATGAGCAATGATACAAACGTGCAGTATTATAATGCATACTGCAATCCGTGTTTGCACATTGTATAAAAATATTTAAACAAAAGACAAAAAAATGCACATTAATGAAACCACTGTTATCGTTACTAAAATGATTGGTTTAATTGTTGTTGTTGCTTTTTTATGTTTGTTTCATAGTTATGAATATTAATAATTATTATCACAATTGTTACCACATTACTTAAACTTTATTTTTATATCAAACGTGTAACTTTTGGTTAATACATATTTCGTAGCATTTTTATTTTGTTTTTTTTATAACTTTTTATTTGATATTTTTAACACCAGATTTATCTGTATGTAACATTCATACCAATACATGACTTTCCATCAGTATCAAGGTCATATCCAGTGTGGCAATAACACTCAAAGGAGCCCGGAGTATTTGTACAACCATGCTCACAGTCATGCGTACTGTTGACACACTCATTTTCGTCTGAAAATAGAAAATATTTCATTTAATGATTTTTAAAATTTGATTTTTGAAGCATATTAAGTCACTTAAAACGGCATAACTTTTACATCTAATAGTCAATTCATCTTTTTATTTATTTTATTTTTTTGTTTGTTAAAAATAAGTTCAATGGCGGTTAAATGCTTCAGCTCATACGAATGTCTAAAGGTACGTCTTTTTGTAGCTGATTATAAAAGTTTTTTATCATAAAGCAAAAAAGAATAAGGAATTCACACAAGCGGTGGTTCTTTTAAACTAAATAGCAAATCTTGTTTGATGTCACTGTAACTTTAAACATATCCTATCCTCATCCTTGAGTAAAATACTTAGAAATTTATTGAAATCTGTTCTTACCGAATGTCTAATTTGTATTTAAAAAATGAATAAACTATGTTTGGGATTAAGCTGCATTTCCTATTACGGGTCAAGTAAAGTTGGTCTTTCGTTAAAAAAACAACTGTCAGTTTTTTTCTTAATGACACAATACAAATATTTATTCATATTTTGACCACCTATAGAATTTTATACATATCTAGTCCAAGCATGTTTATTCTAAATTTATAAAGAGACTGTGTTGCAATGATCATTTTTTTCTAATATCAAATTTAAGCATAGCATATCTTTAAGTGACATACATCATAATAACATAATAATCAATCTTATAAAGATGTACCTGTACAAGTCAATCCGTCTGCACTCAGATGGTATCCTTCATTACAAACACAGATGTACGAACCTTCAGTGTTAACACAACCTTGATTACATCTTCCATTGTCTATCATGCATTCATCAACATCTAATAAAAAAACATGAAAATGTTTAACCTAAACATGACGTACTTTCTGTCAGACAAGTGGACAGTGCAGGCCATGACCAGACGACAAGGATGCGCCAGCTAGTCTTGATCTGTACTGGTCGCATAGGTAAAATCTTTTGCCGCCAGTAGGCTTCAAACTGCAAACCCCCAGATGAGCCAAACATGTTCAAGAAAATCAAACATGAGAAAAGTGTTCTAAGATTTTAAGAAACGTAACAAAAATTAAAGATTTGAGTAATGATTTACATGTTATGTACGATTATTGACCGATTTTGCAGTATCTATCACCATATTTCCACTACGTGACTGATACAGTAAGAGTCACTTTTGCATATTTCTACCACTTCATGGTATTTTACGTGGATTATAAGTGCCATTTTGCAATGTGTAAATCAATTTCTTTTTCTTAAACTTTTTAATATATTTTCAAAATAACCATGAAAATTAGCAGGACTCTTGAGGCGTACTTCTTTATGATTAAAAACGTACGTTACCTGAACATGATAGAAGGTCTGTCTGTAACATGTATCCAGCATTACACGCGCATTTATATGTTCCTATTGTGTTAACACATATATGTTTACACATATGTTGGTCACTTCCACATTCGTCAATATCTGAATACATACAATGCTAAGTCACTATATATGTCAAGTCACGCAGGGATGTGCAAATAACGCTGTAAATGTGCAAAGATAGCGCAGACCTGTGCATTTCTATGGCCGAAACGAGTGATGAGATATATAAAACGAACCAATATATTTTATGAAAGAAATGAATTAACGCATACGGCTGCTGAGACATTATATTTAAAACTTATTAATTAACAATATTTCGGTTATAGCTTTAGGGCCATCGCCTATGAACGCCGTACAAACTTTTCTGAAATTGGTAAATAAAATATGATTGAGAACATTTTAAGAGGTAACGCCGACTTCATGAATGATGCACTGAACCAACTTTGGTTTCTTCATAAGTAGTATCTGAGTCAGTTTGGGAAATGTCTAATGTTATGTTTAAAAGCGCTATTAAAGTAATTTATATGGAAGAAAAATTAAAAATGAAGTACTTAAAGTACACGTAACCCTGGATAAATTCGGAATACTGGTAAAAGTATAAATTTGTAGCAGCCGTATATGCTTTTAATCATTTCTTTTTATTTGATTTACTGTAAAAAGTTAGGTTCGTTTACTTAACTTGTTCCTCATTTCTAGCATACCTCTGCACGGATTCGGCGTTATTGTTGCACGAATCCTGCGTTATTTCCACATTCCTGCGTTAATTGATGTACAAGATGTTAGTGTTATACTTAAATCCCTGAAAAGAGCCTAATGTGGTTAAAGAAATCTTTAATACTGGTTATGCGGTAAGTGAAAACAATATTTGGAAAAGATGCATAAAAAGAATAAAGTCACAATCCTTCATTTCCAATGAGTAAAAGTCGTCATCAATGTTCTTATAATAAGAAATATCTTTAAAAATGATAATCGGCCGAAGTAAAATTCGTTAACTTGCTTATATTATAACCCACACCACATTAATTGTGCAAGCATCTTTTAGAACAATCCTTTACATTTTATTTTATAATGGCAAGAACTATCCTTTACATTTTTTAGAACTATCCTTAAAATTTTATTTTAAAATGACAAGAACTATCCATTACATTTTATTTTAGAACAAATGGGGTTGTAACAGTGCCTGGACTCTATATTGGGGTTATTTATATATATATATATATATATATATATATATATATATATATATATATATATATATATATATATATATATATATATATATATATATATATATATATATATATGTCTATATACATGTATAAGGATTGTCTCCCGTTTTTTGGTCTGGAAAAAATAACCCCATTATACAGTCCAGCCTCCAGGCACCGTTACAAACCCCTTTGTTCTAGAATAACTAATAAGATTCCGAAATTTCATTTTGTAATTTTAAAATGAGCAATTAAAATTCTGATTATATTCAGTTCTTCCCAGTAAATGTTAATGGAAGTCTAATTGTAAGGAAGTAGTCTAACTTTTGAATTATCCGAACATGAAACAAATTACTTTATTGAATAAAAAATATACCTTACCGTCACATGCCGGTTCTGAATACCCTTTGATGCATGTACAATTGTCGGGACTAACGCATGTTCCCCAGTTCGCACAGGTTGTCGAATTAAAACATATTGCTGGGGAAATACGAAATAAATTTTTATTTGTATGTCAAAACCTTCATTTTTATCATTTTATTGACTTGAACGGCGTTAAAATGCCCTGTAAAGTTTCAGCATTTCTTTTACAAAGGCAAAGAAGGAAAATTTAAACAAACGCAGAAAATTTTCTTCAAGTTTGCATGAATAGACAGAATCATAATTGAAACAAAAATGATGAAAAAGTTAGGGTCACCATCCTTCCTTTTGTAGTTATCTGCCCCTTAAAAAAAGAGGGTTTTTACTCTTTTAAGTCGTTTCCAGGAGCAAATCACTCAAAATAAAGCTTTAAGCTTACTGATACATGATTTTATACGTGAACATGAAACACTCTTAGATATGACACGAATAAAATAACTGAAATCACTATATTGTATACTGAACATGTTATGTTTGATAAAATATCATAAGAGCTTTCCTCGCCGTGGTCAGCACATAATATCATATTATAAAATTCCTCGTATTTAAATACCAAAATTTCACATCAGTGGCCTTCTTTCCAAATAATTTAAGGGGAGTGGTAGCCTTGTGGTTAAGGTGTCTGCCTCTCAACACATGGACCATGTGTTCGAGCCCAAATCGAGAAATTATTGATAATTGCTTGAGAGGGTTTCCTGTGCACTTTTATGAGAAGATATATAGGACAGGGAACCAGAATAAACGAAAGCAGCGCATGTAATACCGAATGGCACTTTAAAAACGGAAAATGTAAATAAAAATGAAAGATTATTTTATTTTGCTTAATTTCATATTACCAGAACTATAATTTGCATTTCTGTCCTATTATGGTTCTTTTCTATGTTCTCTGACGGGTAGATTCAATTTAGATATCATATAAAACATGAAATAACCGTATATAGTGTGTAGTTGTGTTGAGTGCGACCGAAAATTTGCAGTTATTAGTGTAATGAAAGCTGCCAATGGATTTAAATTATAATGTTATATAATTTCTGTTAAAGAGCTCGCTTTGAGACTTTGCCTTATTCATATTATAGTTCCGTACTTATTTTTGGTTACGTCACATTTTATCAATCGCAACTTTTCGGCCCTTTCCGCCTGTCTTCGGTCATTGGTAATCACGTTCCGATTATCATTGTCTCTTTCTGTCATATGATCAATCGAAATATCTCAGCTTAATTATAACCTCACTAAAAGAAGTTCTTTTTTTAAAAAATCGGTTTCTACAACAATAATATTAAATACATGTAGAAAAAGAATGTATTGTTTACTTTTATATCTATACATTTTCTTAATTTAGGTAGACCTTCACTCGATAAAATAAGCTTATCATTAAATAACTACTTGTTAACATATTAAGTTTCTTTAAATAGCTTAGGTTAAACCGAAATACCGTATTCATGCATTACTTTTTTTTCTTACAAATGTATGCTATTGTGTATATTGAATAATAGCCGTGAGATATTCCGATCGTTTGGCATATTTTCACGTAGTATTTCAATAGGAATAAATGCGGGTCGCGTAAGAGTTCACGAAGGTATATAAAATATCGGTGTACAATAAAACAAAAAACAAAAAACAAAAAAAAACAAAAAACACTCGTAGAAAATCAAAATGTTCTAGTTCTTTCTTACACATTGATTATTTCTTAAAGGTAGCTTATGCATGAAGAATTCTTTATGGCAATACTGTAATCTATCGTCAAAATATATAGTCATTAAGGATTTTTTCAGGGTCTCAATTTGGTTTTGGCAGAGTTAATGCATTTATTTCTCGAATTTTTAAAATCTTCAATGTTAAGCTTTGTTGTTAGAGCTTTATTGTGTCATCATAACCTTTTATATTTTGTGCAAGTGACACAGTTCATTCAACGTCAGCGGCCCTCTTGAAAGTCGTTGAGAGTTGATTACGCACTTTGCACGTGCGCACATTCTCTCGCCCATAATGGAAAAAATAATGCCGAATAGCTAGGCGGTGAATACTGCATAATGATTTAGATCTTGCCATAATGGCATCGAGAAACCCTAAATTGTGTTAGTTTACCATATTAAGTAAATATATATCATATTGGCTTCTATGTTCAGTAGGGAAAAATGTGAGTCGTGTTAGAATGAACATTCATACACAAACACTATTTAATTCCCCGTTTGTCGTTCAATGCTTTATAATCAATCAATCGGGTCTATCGTTCTTCGTGATTATATTCCTGCACATTTGAACTCAAATCTACAACAATGCACATTAAATTGTCATCTATTTTTTTAAAGACAAATATGAAAATCTCCGCTTGCAAAAATAGTGTCAGTAGCCTCCCTTAAAATTACTTTGTCTTAATATACATACGAGTATTGCAGTCATCCCCAGTGTAGCCGGTACAACAGACCTCTTCTTCGCAGGATTTCGCACAAATGTATGACACACGTCTATTAAAACATAACACAACATTCAAAACATAAACATGAAAATGCACATAAAACATTTAGATTACACAAGTTAAACACATCAGAGAAAGAATATTATAGTAAAGAGATCCTCTTATAATACGTAATTTTTTGATAACAAACAAAATGCAGTTTTTATATTTGATCTTGACGAGTATGGTCAATGAAAGGTCATTATCACATTTGAATTAAACATCATGTCGGTTTTTTCCAGTGCCGTACCTACCGATACGCCAATACGCACGGGCGTATAAAAAGAAGAGAGTTTCGAAAAATTGAAATATCAAAAATGAAATCAAGGTCACAGTTATGCTTAGGATATTCCCTTATTCGAATATGCCTTAACAATCAAGAAATAAATTATAAGAAAAGGGAGTAAGCATATATGAGAAAATTAAACTAGAACTGCCACTGTCATGGCGTGAATACCCCTGCATACCACTTTGTCAGAATCAACAGTGACCATTGAGAGCTCAAAGACAACCTCCCTGCAAAATCTGAGGTTACTAAGCCAGTGCATTGCAAGTTATTTTATTCTACATGCTTCAAATTTGAAAATGTCAAAATCAATACACTGCAGGCAGGCATTCTTAAGCATTTGAGCAGACAAGCTTATTGTAGTAAAATCCCTGTGACCTTGACCTTTGACACACTCACCTAAAAATCAAAAGGGGTCATATAAAAGTCATTAACAACCTCAATACTAAGTATGAAGAATGTTGACCGAGGCCTTCTTAAACATTTGAGCGGACTAGCTTTTTGGTCAAGGCCCCTGTGACCTTGACCTTTGACTAAGTGACTTCAAAATCAATAGGGGTCATCTACTAATCGTGACTAACCTCTATGCCAAATATGAAGACTGTGGGTCAAAGAATTCTTAAGTTATTGGGCGGACAAGCTTTTTAAGTCAAGGCCCCTGTGACCTTGACCTTTGACATGGTGACCTCAAAATCAAAAGGGGTCATCTACTAATCATGACTAGCCTCCATGCCAAATATGAAGACTGTGTGTCAAAGGATTCTTAAGTTATTGGGCGGACAAGAAAAAACCGACTGACGCCAGACGGCCGGACAGCCGGACAAGCTGATTCCAGTATACCCACCTTACAACTTTGTTGTGCGGGGGTATAAATGCAACAATTGCTTGGGTATATCAACGAGAAGCCATGTTAGAGAGAATTATTCTATTGTTGTGTCAGTCTCGAGTACGAGAAATCAGTGTTTTTTAAGGAGGTATGGTTTGAAATATCTTTAAAATTTCAGTTTATACCACCCTATGCGAAAGATGAGACTTTTAAACATAGAAAACAAAATATTATGCCTTTCCACAGAACTAGGAGTGACGTACACAATGTATGGTTACAACTCGGACTCAACTTCTGTTTATATGACCGTAAAAATGAATACATGTATTTACAATATATATCACTACAGAAAGATGTTTCTACTGTATTATTTTATTGTGTATAGAAATAGAAATATTTCTGCAAACAATGACATATATATTTTTTATTATACGTAATCTCATCTATACATACTTAAAACAAAAACAAATATACAACGAAAACAATGTATAGCCATATTAGACACGTCATGTACGTCCAAATTCTTTTATTTTCACCAACTTTAGATAACGAGTTGGCGAGCATCCTCTTATGTGCGTGAGGCATTTAACTTCGTGATGAAATATCTTAAATATTTCGAATTAAAACTATAAGAGTAGAATTGAGAATAAAAACTGTTAAAGACAATATCTATTTCTTCAACATTGACATAATACGCATTTAAAAATATGTTAAGGGACCTAAATGATCGTGCGATACAACATCTTAGGTAATAAATACGATAACATTTCGTTACACTAAAACATTAAAGCCGTTGTGCTTGTATTTAAGTCATACAGATCATTTTAAAGCACATTTTTCGTTGATTGTATCTCATGTTAAGTTATGATGAAACAAAATAACAATAACAAAGAAAAAAACTTGTGAAACATTTTTTATTACAATAGAGAGACACCTGACTATGTTGTTTTTCTAATAGTAAATAACTTTTGAACTTTTTAAAACATTGTCAATGTTAGATGTTATTTTCATAACTACAGATACAGACAACAGTAGTGCAATTAGCTTAGATGTCCCCTAAATCCCTCATTTTGCACATCTTGTTATATATTATATATATATATATCTCTGGCGACCCTGCACTCGGCGTACACTCAAAATAGGCCGAGGTACGACCCTGATCGTTACTTTGAAAGTAAGTTCTTGCATACTTGGCCACAACAACCCTTTGGACAATGCCTTTAAGTAGACTAGAGTAACATTGACCTTCATTCATAAATGACCTTGACTTTCAATGTCAAATGTCTCTTATTTTTGCCTGTTTTTTTTTTATTTTGCTGATTTTTTTGCTATTAGTGGTTGGAACTTTGTTATTTTTGAATGGAAGGTCTTCAAATCTAAACATATTACTTTTTTGGAAATACCTTCAAATTGACCAAGCAGACCTTGATCTGTGCTCATAAATGACCATGACTTTGAAAGTTAAATCATTGAAATGTTCATGTTTTTGTTATAACTGGCTATACAACTTCGTTATTATTTAATGGATTGTTTTCATATTATAACAGTACATCTTGTAAGGTATATCAAACTTAAAATGACATTGGCTCTCATATGACCTTGACATTGAAGGTTAAATTGTTGAGAATTTTCATTGATTTTTGCGATAACTGACTGTAACTTCGTAATTACCAAATGGATAATCTTCGTACTTTGACAAAACAACATTTTGGACAAGAACTTCTTTAAGTTTGAACTGACATTGGTGACCTTGACCTTAAAGTGACAATAATCTTAAATTGACCTTTACTGTCAATGTAAAATTAATAAAATTCTCTTGTTTTTCTTTTCTTTTCTTTTTTTAGGAGTATCGCTATAATTGGCTGCAACTTTGTAATTAATCAATGGATTACTTTCATACTTAGACAAAACAACCTTTGGGACAAAACATTCTTAAAGGTTTAACTGACATTGACCGTCAATGTCAAAGTATCAAATTTCGGTTAAGTTATCATTATTTTATTATTTATGTACGGATTTGATTCATATTTGGACAAAAAAACACTTGTGACGAACCAGACATGTGAACTAATTTAGATATGACTTTCATCTTTAATTAAATGACCTTGACCGTCAAATGATTAAATTTTGATTATGTTTTATTAACATTGTCATTTATTTATGGAAAGGATTCATTATTGTAAAAAACAACAAGTGTACTAGACAGATCTATTTCATTTTAAAAAGGAAAAACTTAAAGACTTGTTTAAACCATTAATATTTGCTTTAAAAAAAGTAAAAACGTCGAGTCTTGCCCCCGCCCTGTGGTGGTTCTTGTAGATACGGTACAATAGCTCTGTAAATTTTCTTTATTTGGTTTTATGGCGCAAAAATGGATACATTAATAAATAACAATTTTATTACAATTTATGTTAAATTCATTAACTTGACCTTGACAGTCAATTTCATTTTAAGGTCAATGTCAACTCAGGGATTTTTTTTTGCGCCGAAACAGGAAAGATGGTTATGGCTAACATGGGTGTTATAAACTTCAAAGCAACACATGGGGTCAAAACTACCCCCACTGCTGGAGCTATGAGATACATAGACATAGGTTAAACGGTGGCTGCAATTCTTATGCCTCAACAATTTAAAGGCAACCCAGTCACAAGGGGCTTCTGTGTAGGAGTGGAGTGGTTCTATGAAGTTGGGCATTTTTGATTTACAGCTACAAGACCGTCGTATAAAAATTTAAGGAAGATGTTTGAATCAAACGTAGAGATATGTGTTTTGTTGTTGGGAGCAGTTATAATAATCAAGTAGACTTCACAAAATAATGATTAACACGAACTAGTATATATTCTACAAGATGCAAATTTATTCTCCTAAAATCCCAGCTAGACAAGTTACGGCATGAGAATGCGCAATATGCGTTTATTTATGATATAGTTAACAGCTGATAATACTACAATATGCCCAAGTCATATAAATATGCACATGCAAAAGGGATAAAAGGCACATTTTTTTTTTAATTTTCATCATATTCTGTACACTGTATATTGATGATTCCTTACCTGTACTTACTGCATCGGGCCCACCCAAAAACTCCACACTTTTCATAATAACGTGAGATTCGATAGCAAGTCTCTGTACATGTCTTCTCTAATTTACATATATCACCATTAATGTACCTGAAATTATATCAGAAAATTATCGTTATTTATGTACCTGAAATTATATCAGAAAATTATCGTTATTGATGTACCTGAAATTATATCAGAAAATTATCGCCGCTATTGATGTACCTGAAATTATATCAGAAAATTTTCGCCATTGATGTATACCTGAAGATATATCAGAAAATTATTGACGTACCTGAAATTATATTAGAAAATTATCGCCATTGATGAACCTGAAATTATATCAGAAAATAATCGTTATTTATGCGCTTGAAATTATATCAGAAAATCATCGCCATCGCTTTTCCTGAAATTATGTCAGAAAATTATCACCGCTATTGATGTACCTGAAATAATATCACTGAAATTATATAAGAAAATTATCGTTATTCATGTATGAAATTATATCAGAAAATGTTCGTTTTTGATGTACCTGAAATTATATCAGCAAATAACCGCCGCTTTTGATGTACATGAAATTATATCAGATAATTATCGCCACTATTGATGTACCTGAAATTATATCAGAAAATTATTAAAACCCAATAAAAACAAACAAAGTAAGCCAAAAATTAAGAAAAAGCTGCTAATTAACTGTAATGCCTGTTTAAGTAAAGTTAGAAATTATTGCATAGAAGTTAAAGAAGTTCATTTTATGTATGATCTTAATTGGATAATACTGTCTGATAAATGAAGAATAATTCTGTTTAACTTGCGCATTATTTTTGAGTAATCATGAATACAGAATAGCTATGGTCAAACAAAAACAAAGGGAAAAGCATTATCATGATATCATAAGTTACGGTCATTGGCTAATACATTTTTTGAGTTATTTTTAATTATTGAAATTTTGGAACTTAACCTTGTTTTTAACTTTGATCAATATCTTTAATAATATAGTGAAGAGGACCGAGTTGACCCGTGCCGAGTTGACCAGTGCCGAGTTGGAATTGGGCCGAGTTGACCCTTTATCCTTATCAAGTTATTTTAATTAAGTACAATTAGGATATAGATTGTTTAGTTAACTTTTAAATGATATTTTTACAAAAAATATTTTGAAGTATATAAAGTGTAAATTCTTTTGATGAAACAAACCTATTAAAGAATATAATGTTGACATTTTTGTATTTTCTGATCGCAAGATCAGTAAATACATAGCTAACATCCACGGTCTAACACAAAATTTCCTAACAGACCTAACAACGCAATGTAGTTCTCACTCAAAACTGCTTAAAAACAAGCAATTTAAAAGACAGAATAATTTTTAATGTAGGCATTTAACGAATTACTGTTCATTGAAAGTTCAGATTAGTCAATAGAAATATGAGGTTACAATCACAAATTTCGCGGATGAATATCATTTTAATCAATGAAAACGCTATTTTTAGCTATGTCGATTACTGAAAACTCCAGGGCGTAGTACACAAATAAATCTGACTGCCAAGTAGTGGAATATATACATGTCGGACTGTTTTGGCGAAAAGATTTTCGCTAAATTATTTTTATCAGTGTTAAACAGGTTTATCGTGAACAAAATACATCGAAATTGATAAGGATTACAAACACGAAATGGAAATTCTCAATTTAGAATAACAATGTAGTTGTTTTTATTCAGGCTACATATTACGTATTACTCCCCGTGGTGCTCGTATCGCGCTCGTTTAGGGTGTGAGAGGCCTGAGGTTCAAATCATAGTCGAGGCAACTTTTTTAAGTGTCTTTTTTAAGGAAGTAGCCACGGTATGCAAGGATAAAGTGTGGCTGTCATAAAAAATGATTTTTGATGCAACTCTAGTCATGCAAAATTCCATATGTATCAATCTCAAACTGTTATAGAAAAAAATCTTAACGCAGTCGCTGCGTAAGATGAATTATAGTATATTAAAATAAACTTATATAGGAAAATACGTACAGATAGTCAGTATGATTTAGATTGCAAAGATCAGAAAATACCACAGAGCTTGCAGCCCTTTGATTCACATTGGTCGCTATATCCAATCCCCACCCACCTGTCCACCAATATTTTTCTTATTTTTTATCAAATATGTTAAAATGAAGAAATCACAGAAGTAGCTCATAACATCATATAATAATCTTTGTTATTAATTGATAATTTTATGTCTGCAATTTTATCATTAACAGTGAACTTGTCGAGCGAAAGCACGATAAAGTTCTCATGAATGAATGAAGTCATTTCGAAACCGGAAACGGAACTTGCATATCTCATGATACTTGCAAATCTCATACTTCAACGCTTTTGATGTACATGAAATTGTATCAGAAAACTATCGCCGCTATTCATGTACCTGAAATTATATCAGAAAATGTTTGCCATTGATGTACCTCCAATTATATCAGAAAATATTGCTGTGGTGTAATTTTGAAAAATCATTCAACTGGAATAATATCAGAAAATTATCTCATTACCCTGAAATTAAATCATTAAAATGATTTCAATCGCTTGACATAAAATCAGAGAATTATCTTATTCAGCTGACAGTTTATTAGAAAATTAATTTATTCACCTGAAATTGTATAAGAAAATTATCTCATTCGCCTAAAATGTCTTCTTATTCAGCCTGTTTTATCCCCCTGAATGAACAAGTTTTGTCACGTGACCACAAATGCAAACGCCGATTAAACCCAATTTCAGGTAATTATTTGAAGACATCTTTTTTCTACAGCATCCACAAAATAAAGACCTAAACCGTAGGACACGGCGTAAATTAAGCTTCCATTTTATGTGAGTTGTCAATACTAGACTTTAGTAGTTTTTTAGAACACTTCGACACAAATGTTTTTTTCGCAAAGCAAACGCCGATAGGTTTTACTTTTTCCTAACATTTTCTTTTTCACTGGAAATACATGTTGAGGTAAAATAATAGAGGATATGTCTTTTTAAATGCCATTCCCGTCTCTAACTAATTTATAATTCCATTACCAAAGTTATATTTTACATTAACCCATGTTATTCCCGTATTGTCTAATTTGCGAATGTCGTTTGAACATGTATTTAAGTCAAGTTGCAAATATTACAATTCTCGGAACAAAATACTTCTCTCTTTTCTTCTTCTTCTTCTTTTGTATCCGAAAATCATCTTTTTTGTCCGAAAAATATCTCATCCGCCTAAAATATCTTCTTATTCATCTGTATTTATATCAGAAAATTAATTGATTCACCTGATATATTGTACCAGAAAATTATCTTATTCAATTGATATTTTACCAGAAAATTATCTCTTTCGCTTGACACAAAATCAGAAAATAACATTATTCAGCTGACATTATAACAGAAAATTAAATTATTCACCTGAAATGGTTCTAGAAAATTATCTTATTTTTTGTCCGAAAATTATCTCATTCGCCTAAAATATATTCTTATTCACCTGTATTTATATCAGAATATTATCTTTTTCAAGATGACAAGATCCTGCTATGTTATTATACATGGTACTCTTCATAATGTGCCTTATGCGTGCACTGCTTGCAATCCTTCAAGTTAATTAAGCAAAAGAAGCATAAATATGATAAGGTGTTTCACCTTGGTTGATTTTCGTTTTTAAATTAATGATAATTTAAACATATTTAATAACACGTACGAACGCGCATACGTACACATGCATGCCAGTAGACACACTGAAAAAAAGAGAATGAAACAAACAATATTACCATAGATTGAGATACAGTGTGAATCCTGCTATCAAAATAAAGCCTATTGACATGATTGTTAATGGCTTAATCCGTCTGCGCGCTTTTTAAATAAGTGTGTGTTCTTAGTTTAATAAGGGCCCATCCGCCCTACCTAGCACTGAGAGTGCGGACCCCGAACCAATAATGTCCTTCTCTGCGCCCTTAAACAGCAGACGACCTGGTTTCCAAAACGACGGAGGAAACCACGTGATTAGCAGATCAAGTGATCGCATTTGTCAATTATATGTAACTTAATAACGATTTTGTATTCGCATAGGGTAAAAATCAAACAAAGACGTGAAATTTAAGTAAGAGTTTTAAAGGTATACGTGACTGGTATAGAAATAAACTTGAAAAATATCATAATAATCTGTCCTATATGCACAGATAACCAACATATTGTTGTAAATATAGGTGCCGCATGACGACACAAACACAATCAAGATCTGGAACACTGTGGAATGGAAAAAAAAGAATAAAAACATTTAAAAAATGGTACTTATTCATTATAGCGTGTGGTTACTTTATCTAGCTTTCGCTCTGCAATATTTTTTTTTGGAAAAATACACATTTATATTCTATAAAAGGAAAAAAATATTTATTCAATATTGTCACAGGGTGAGAAAAATGTGCAGCCTGACCCGGACTCGAACCTGGGACCCTCGGAATACCGTACCGCGGCTCTACCCGCCGCTTACTCATCATTTCCCCTAAAAAAGTGAACAGTTCTGAACCGTGACATACTCCCCTGCTTTATTGAAATTCGTCCTCGAATTTCGCAGGGTTACAGAGCAATGTGAATTAATTGTCTTTATAATGAAAAGATTATTAAGAACCAGGGTTACATGTCATGGGTAATTTCCTTAATATTCGGATTGTGAATATTAGGCTTTTTTATCTCCTACTGAGGAGTTATCTACGTTGGCACAGACATGTGTGTGCACGAGATAATAAAGTCGTGGACACGAGTAAGTATGTGTAGCGAACGACATAATTAAGTTGTGCACGCGAGATAATTAACAAATCAGATTACTATTTAAATGAATTGTTTGAATATCCTGGCTACATGCAACATTAATCTTTGAAACAACTGAAGTTCACTTGAAACTTTATACACTTGCAAGGCCAACAAATTAGACATTAATTTTGACTAATTTATGGCCCCCTTTTTATGCCCCCAACCTGAAAAGTGGGGATCATCCTGTGATATGGTTGATCAGTACGTATGTACTAACGGCCTGTTAACCTTGTCCTTACGATAACTGGAGAAGGAAAAGCCCTGGTTTATTTTATTTGGTAGGAATACTGTTCAAGGCAAATAAGGTTACACTTTAAATCGAGGGGACAACAAGAATCTAGTACATATATTATAATATTATTACAATATTATTGTAGTATTGCCATTTAGTATAGCGCTGTTGTAATATAAATTTGCAGATAGACTAGTTTCGCATAAATATTGATCTCTCTTTTGAAAAGAAGACTGTGTAAATAAATATATATCAAACTGTCTATACGATTGCATTCATTCAATTTTCTTATATTAAATTAATTAAAATCAATAAAATATTAAAACTACCATTGAAATTTATTAATTTATAACCCACATTGTAACTGTTGGAATTTTAAACTATTTTTTCAAATAATTTCTATTTTTTTGTTCAATTAATTCAGGCATCATTTTTCTTTAACCACGACTGTTTTAACTAAAATGTTTTCAAAGGCAAACTGCAAACTAGTTGCAAGAGTTTACGGATCAACAAATTTATTTATTTTAGTAACTAAGGTATCAATGCTTCAAAGTCCACGTAACCAACTTTTCAGAATAACTTCCAAGTAATAACAATATATCTTTTGAAAATGACCAACTACGTTCCCTATTATTTCTGAATAAGAAAAAATAGTCTTTTGTTAGTCGGCTAAATATCTGAGATAATTATATGGTTAACTGTTGGCAGAAATATGCCACCATAAATTTCCACAGCCCATCTGGACTTGATTGTTCCGTCGCCGCACCGAAAACGCCTGTGCTACGCAGGCATCAAAAGTGCATGCTTATTTGGTTGAGTCTTTAGCCTAATATTGAGTGAAGCATTTGCGTTTCCATGTGTGCCAATGGTGTTTATGTACTATACAACATCAACGTAACTTCAAAACAAGCACCGTTTATCACAGCCCAGAGACGCTAGTCCAGTAAACATGAACTTTGGATGCACGCGCAACAAAGGCATTTTCCGGTGCAGCAATGCTGTTCTTTCCCATTATCAACTCTACGAAATTTAGAATAGGACTCTAGCCTAATACCATATACACACGGTGTGGAGTCTTGATGTCCGCGTATCAGTTGTTTCCCGATGAAGCAATTGATTTCTACTTTTTCCGGAGCCCACTGCGACTTACACATTGTTTAGATTTTATTTCAAGTTAGCCAAAGCAGTAGCTTCATGCCTCCACGTTACGGCAACACAATGCATATAAGGGCGCTGTTTAAAGAAACATGTCTCTCGATGCCGCGTAACATAGATGACTTTGTCAATTTTCGTTTTATCGCCTTGCGTCACGCGGAGCGTAACTACGACAAAGTAATGGCACAAATCAGTCACCATACTTGAATATTAGGCTTGCAACATTTTAAATTTTGCTGTGTCGAGCGTACTTAAAAAATCTCTTTGACTACCTACATGTATTTTACAATAAGGTATCAAACAGTTGTTCATCCATTGTAGTTTAGTGGTGAGAAAATATATCCATAAAAAATTAAATAAAATTAAAAGATATCAAGTGTTGTTATTGTTGTTTCTATAGCGTTTCTTTGTGCATGTTGTCCTCTTACTCTAGATATAGGGCTTTTTATTGAAGCTTGTCTGTTGATGTGTGAATAAAGTTTTATCATAAATTCATAATCAAGATATTTTGATGCACTGAAACGAGTTAAAATAGTTTTACCCTCATTTATGTGGTACATATAGATTTTATTATTTGACAGTATATGATGTTAATAGTAAAATAGTTTTTGTTGTAAAAAGGAGAAAATAGTTGGGATAAGAATGTAATACATTTTTATAACACTGGATTTTACAAATGGTTGAATACTTAAAACAACCATAATAAGGTAATGTAATTTTCAAACATATTCGTTGGAGCGAGGATTTTGCCAAAAAAAGTAAATATTTTAGTACAGAATGTTAAAGAATGTGGAAGTTATTTTAATAATGAATACATTTGTACATCTTGATTGTAATAGTTAACTTCCTGAACAGCAGACGACATTTTGACACGTCAATGCTACCAATATAGAAACAGATCAGCATCCACTTCCGTGTTGTCGTAGCCAAACAAGCAGACGATAATTTTGAAATATTTAAATTAGTCATTAATAGCTCCAAATGTAAAAAATCCCACGTAAAAACCAAACAAATGACGAAATAATGTGACAATTGAATAGATACAAGTTTCGATACACGCTAGCAATTTTGCAGATATTTAAGCTCAAGTACCATTTTTAATAAGCCGAAAAATGGATTATTAAACAGCTTTACTGTAATTTATTACACAAACTTTACATCAATATGTTGACTTTTACCAAAGGCTAATGCCTTTATATCGAGTCTCCGAAAAGGGTAGTAATTTCTCACCTTTGTTTTCTTTTTAAAGCTGCATGCCTCCAGATAAGCCAACCAACATATTTTCAAGAAAATCAGACTGAAGGAAAATTTACTAAGGTTTTAGGAAATGTAAAAATATATATATACATGTATATTTACTATTCAAGAGATAACTATACATGTTTAATGTAATGAATGACTGAATTTGAAGTATTTTATAATCATATTTTTATTGCGTGACAAACGTAATTAGGACTATTTTTGCATATTCTGACCTATTTTTGTTACATTAAGTAGATTTTAAGAGCCGTTTGCTGTGTGTAAATTACTTTCTTGACAAAATTCTTTCATAGAAATAAGCATGAATCTGGAGGCATGCTGCTTTAAAATGAAAATGATATTTAATGTTACATTGCAGTTATGGTACCCTGAAAATTATTAAGGGAATCATCTACTAAAAGATTCTTCAACAAATTATCCATGTGTTTGAGATAACAGCGATAACCGCCATTAGAAACAATGGACGCTTGAATTCTTGGGGAAAAACAAGATAGTTTACTTTCATGATTTATTTCCTTTAGTAATGAACTTTATAGTTACGAAAGACCGGTGGGGACATGTAGTTGAAATCGTGAATTCATGAAGTTGAAGTCGTGAATTGTTGAAATCGTGAATTCATAAAGTTGAAATCGTGAATTCGTGAAGTTAAAATCGTGAATTTATGCAGCTGAAATAGTGATGTTTTGAAGTTGAAATGTCCTCACCGGTCTTTCGTATTTACTAGTCTACTTAATTGTTCATTTTCAGCCAATGGCTGTCTCTGTTGTGTATAAAGTATGATAAATACAGTCATAGGTGATAATGCGAAGAAACAAATTAGATATAGTATTTATACTATGTGTGTTTACTTTGACTATATCCTGGATGCATTGGTTTGGAAAACACACCTTATCACTTCTCGACAGTCTAAACCGTAAAAAACTCTGCAAGCCGAAGAAATTAGGTAAGTTTAAGTAGATATAAAGATATGAATGCATCATTTTCTTTCCATCCAACATTTGTGCAAATGTATGAGTTTTATTTCGTAACTTATAAATGTAACTAACAGTTTGTGCATAATGTTTCCTCCAAATAAAATTTATTATTAGATCAAATCAGTTAAGCCTCGTTTTCATTTTCCCAGTAAAAAAATCACTATTGTGCTCCGTCTATTTCAAATAACAAATATCTACATTGGTCTCGAAATAGCAAGGTTCTGTGAAAATGTGCGAAATAAAGGGATCATTTAACATTGTTCAATACAATACGAGTATTATTCCTACTCGTACTCAACTACGATACTTATATAACACCCGGATATAGTCTCGTCAAATATAAATATAGTTTATACAGAACTTATTTCAGTTCGACTTTGTCTGTAAGAGGCTTCCGAGACCGTGTGGTTAAGGTCGTTGACTTCAAACCACTTGTCCATCACCGCAGTGGGTTCGAATCCCGATAGTGGCTTTGGATTCTTTTATATGAGGAAGCTATCCAGCTAGCTTACAGAACGTTGGTGGTTCTACTTAGGTGCAAGTTCACGCCTGAAATAAAGCATGAAAGGGCACCCGAGGTCTCCCTTCACCAGTAAAGCTTGAAAGTCGCCATATGGCCAAGATCGAATTTGTAGGAAACAATAAACTTATAGGAACACTTTCGATCAGTTCCCGAAAGTATCAAGTACTAACCAATAAAATAAATTCATTTAGTTCGAAACGTTCAAAGTTATTGCTCCACTTCATGCTAACAATTAAACACAATATGAACTTATGCTCCCCCTTGTATTTAGTACATGTATAAAGAAAGATGTTTACAAATTTGTTAAACTTGTCATTATTTTCTCTTACAGTTTATTTTTATAACGATATAAACATTTATAGAAATATTTTGTGTTTTGATAAGCTCAGTTATAAAAACACATTTCTCATTCTGGAAATGGTCTTTGTTCGACATAACATTGTTCGACATAACATTGTTCGACATAGCGTTGTTCGATAAAATGTTTTGTTATATTTTCTAAGTGTCTGTCTCTTGTTTGGTCAATTTGTTATATCTTAACACATTAATCACTTTAATATTGATTTAATAAGATAAAAAGAACCACAGAACATACATAATATTTGATTGAAAGGTATTTATGTTAGCTTGCTTATGTACATAACTTTGAGTTTGTTTGAACCACATTTGAGTCCTCTTAAATGAGAAAACATGGCCAATTGTTGACTCTCTGTCGAATACTTTTGAGTTTATAATTAAATAATAACATTTAAACTTAAAGAAAGCCCTTTTCCCATCTCCAAAACATAATGGTTTGCATTAGATAGTTGGCTGTTGCAATTGAATATAACTTATTTAATTACCATTTACGTGTAACAATAACATAGTTAAGCACTTACTTTTTTCAATCAGGAGGGTCTTATAGAGTAACTACGGAAGTGATGACATGGACAAATCTGGAGAAGACCATTAAAAATGTTGCTCCAGGTGGACGTTACATGCCCGGTGGCTGCACATCTCAATGGAAAGTTGCTATTATAGTTCCCTATAGAGACAGGGAAAATCATCTGAAAATGTTTGTTAAAAATATGCACCCGTTTCTACAACAACAACAGATTTATTATGGAATATTCGTAATAGAAATGGTAAGGAAACATGTTCACCGTAGAAATGGTAAAATATAATTCCACATCAGAAAATTTGAAGAAGAAAAAGATCTGTCAGTCCCTAACTGTTTCAGATTTTCGGCCGTTGGCTGTATGTTTTCACTAAGACTTCCGGTAACATAAGGAAGGGAGTATTTGCCATACTTGTCGGACAGTAACAATGATATCAATGACTGAACCACGTTTACCATTGCCGATTTTCTTTAGTAAAGATTTTTTGTGAATCTTGCCTTCTATTGTTTTATCAAGATTGTTATAGTTATATTGGTTTAACTTCAGCCTCCTGGACTTGCTTTTAACAGAGGTCTATTAATGAATGTCGGGTTTAAAGAATCGAGCAGGATACATAACTACAACTGTTTTATTTTCCACGACGTTGATCTTCTACCAGAACACATTGGCAACATTTACAAATGTGGTGATTTTCCCAAACATATGGCATCTGCAATTGACACAAGAAACTATAAGTATGAGTTATACTATTCTTTAATGTAGAAATACATGTTTAAAATCATCAGGTATTGTTGTGCGCTTTTAAATCTTTTTAAAGGAATATTTCTATTTCTGAGTTTGCAAATTAGAAAGGCTTGTTTAAAACTTATAGACCAGTTCAACAAGTACATCCGTGTAGTCTGACTGGGCTCGACTGTATAATGTTGGTAGCTTTGTAACACCGCACTTTGGGGTCAAACGCACTTTGGGGTCGAACCCCAAAGTGCGTTACGCACTTTGGGGTCGGACCCCATAGTGCGTTACGCACTTTGGGGTCCAATTTCGACCCCAAAGTGCGTTAAACAGGTACATATGCATTTTTCAACATCAGGCAAACGACCGCACTTTGGGGTCAGAGAAAATTTATGTTCATTATGTTTTAAATAATATAGTGTAGTCAAAGCCAATGGTAAACAAAAATCAAGGTATTAAATGGACACAAAACATGTGCCCTGAATCAATAGGGATTTAAATGGTCTTGATTAGTAAGTAAGAACTTTCACAAAATAAATCACCAAAAAAAGAATTTGTATCAATGCAGCACGCCTCCAGATTCACGCTAATTTTCATGAAAATTTATTTGAATGTATAATATTGTGGAATAACCAAAAGGAAGCAATTTGCACATTATCAATGGCACTTATAACTTACATAAATTACCAAAATATGCATAAATAGCCCTTAATGCGTTAGTAACGCAGTAGGAATATAGTTGTAAAATAATATTGAAAACTCAGTCATTGACCGCACATAACATGTAAAATATTACTTGAATCTTGAATCATTTTACATTTCCTATAATCGTAGTACATATTTCTCAAGTTTGATTTTATTGAAATATTTTGACTCATCTGGAGGCATGCAGCTTTAAGCTTAAAATATGTTTTTCTAAAATTTTCCATTTATTTTAAAAGAATGTACACCTTTCATTAACTCCATTATTTTTAGCTAAATGCATCATTTTCCCGTTTGTTATTTACACATTTTACAGAACTATGATAGTCTTTGCATAGACAAAGGTATAAATTCTGGGTAATCTTAGTAAGACATTTCAGTAAAAAATTGCCTGATAATATGTTAAAATAGCCATTCATTTAGCTAAATGTGACACATTTGAAACTTGACTAGGTGAAGATGCGGCTTTAAGTAGTAGTCCGTACAGGCAGTCAAAAAATATCAACTATTTAAGTAGTCGCACATTAAGAGCGAGCTTCAGAATAATGTAAAATTCTCACTGGGGGTATAGAGGGGATTGTGGGGTATCGATCTCCCCGAGGTTTAAAAATAACATTTTAAAGGCCCATTATGCTTTTATTTGTTTTTCTTCAGCTTTTTTATTTTGATGTTCTTATTATCAAAAAAGTACACATTGGCCAATTACCTGAACCATCTTTTTAATCTGTTGCTTTTTGACAATGATGAGTACAGTACTGTTATAGTGATAAGTAGTTTACATGTTTTATATGAAAGTCAAATACTACATTGTTTTGACTACTTTTATGACAAATAATTTCATCTTTTATCGCTACTTTATTCAGGTAACAAGCATCTTACATTTCTCTGATACCATTATTTTAACATTATAAAATTCATCTTTCTAAAGAAGTATGTAAGATTTCC
This sequence comes from Ruditapes philippinarum, assembly GCF_026571515.1. Classification (NCBI taxonomy): domain Eukaryota; kingdom Metazoa; phylum Mollusca; class Bivalvia; order Venerida; family Veneridae; genus Ruditapes; species Ruditapes philippinarum. The sequence continues at coordinate 24,363 of NW_026858765.1, read as the reverse complement.
CATTAAAAAAGCATCTGGCTAACGGTTGTTACGGAGGGGGAAAAATATTAACTGCATTTTAATTCATTCCTTACATATTTAAAATGGAGCTCAACATGGCACCAAAAGTTATCAAGTAAATGACTGACAGAACGGGATATTTTTCGCAGCATCTTTAAACTTTAGGAATACACGATTTCTGTACTAAAATATTTTGAACGGTGGCAAAAAAGTGACATTTGCAACTTTTTTTTTGTTTTTGATACTTTTTTTTTGTTTTTTTTTCGTACATATTTTTTGTTGTTTTTTTTGTTTGTCATACATTTTTTTTTAGTTTTGAATTCATACTTTTTTTAGTTTTGCATACATATTCTTTTTAAGTTTTGCATACATATTCTTTTTAAGCTTTGCATACATATTTTATTTGAGTTTTGCATACATATTTTATTTGAGTTTTTGGTACATATTTTATTTTTGTTTTGTTTTTTTACTTTTTTTCGTACATAATTTTACATGACGCCATTTGCAAAGTAGAGGTTTGGATAATTACGCCATTTGTAAAACACCATTTTCAAACACTTCGCCATCTGTAAATTACAGTACCCCATTTGCAAACGCCATTTGCAAATACCAACATTTTCATTTTTGGAGGTATCAAAAAGATAATAACACTTTTTAGTATATATATATACAGAGACATAGATATTATCTATGTCTCTGATATATACATGTACATGTATATACATGTATATATATATTTTTTTTTCTAAATCAGTGGAATATAAGGACCTATTTAGATCTTTTATTGTGCATTATTGTAATACACCAGTCATTTGTAACCACCTCCCTTGCCCCCGGGGGAGTGCGGGTTAAAAAAGAATCGTGTGATGTCTGCGCTGTTCCGGGGCATAAGGCGGGAATGTTATTATCTGAATATCCCCCGCAGGGCGAAGATTTTACCAGTGGTCGGCTTGGTTTAAAGTCAATGCCCCTCCCCCCGCTATACGGTTGAGTGGTGCATATTCATTCACCAATCAACAGCCCTTTCCAAATAGACACTAATATAATAGTAGATAATAATTTTTAAAAAATACACTGATTATATAAAATACATATGATTTAAAAAATGGGCCGAAAAAGGTCGGCCGAAACCAGACTTGCGCGGCCAAAAACGACTGGGTCGATTCCAAAAAATGGGCCGAAATTTGACCAAACTACTGTGCTAGTTTTATACTCAACTATGGGCTGTTATGAGATGTGAAGGCTGTTTTGATTGGCTAAAATATGTACGAAAAACCAAAATAAAAAATGTACGAAAAACTTTAATAAAATATGAATGCAAAGCTCAAAAAAAAAAAAATATGAATGCAAAACTGAAAAAAAATATGTATGCAAAACTTAAATAAAAATATGTATGCAAAACTTAAATAAAAATAAATGCAAATGTCACTTTTATGCCACCGTAATTCTGTTATATGAACAAATTATTATTATTATTGGATATTTTAAGTGGTAAAATTAATGAAACTTTTATCACTTAAGCATCATCAAAGTATTGACCGCCATCTTGAACTCCACCTCAAATATTTCAATGTCGAAGATCGAAACTAAGTCAGTTCTCAGTATTTAAGCAGAACTCAGATTACACCTTTAGACCTCTGGAACCCAAAGTGCGTTGATATGTAGCATATTAACGCACTTTGGGGTCAATTTCTCGATTTTGACCCCAACGTGCGTTTGACCCCAAAGTGCGGTGCGAAGTTTAACGCACTTTGGGGTCGGACCCCAAAGTGCGTTTGACCCCAAAGTGCGGTGTTACATAGCTTAACTCTTGTACTTTGATATTAGACTCGCTTTTAAAAATCAAGTTATGTCCCCTTAAATGCTTTTTTTTTCTCAAAAGCTTTCTATTCTTGGAGTCATGTTATATGAGTAGTATCCAAAAACTTTCTCATTTGCCAATAACTTGAACCATCCTTATATTCAATTGCCTTTTGGCAATTAGATCTAGTACAGTAAAAGTTATTCTGTATGGAAGTCATGAAACTAATAGTTTACATTTTGCTATCTATCTATCTATCTATCTATCTATCATCTATCTATCTATCTATCTACCCTACCTACCTACCTACCTACCTACCTACCTACCTACCTACCTACCTACCTACCTACCTACCTACCTACCTACCTACCTACCTACCTACCTACCTACCTACCTACCTACCTACCTACTTACCTACCTACCTACCTACCTACCTACCTACCTACCTACCTACCTACCTACCTACCTACCTACCTACCTACCTACCTACCTACCTACCTACCTACCTACCTACCTACCTACCTACCTACCTACCTACCTACCTACCTACCTACCTACCTACCTACCTACCTACCTACCTACCTACCTACCTACCTACCTACCTACCTACCTACCTACCTACCTACCTACTACCTACCTACCTACCTACCTACCTACCTACCTACCTACCTACCTACCTACCTACCTACCTACCTACCTACCTACCTACCTACCTACCTACCTACCTACCTACCTACCTACCTACCTACCTACCTACCTACCTACCTACCTACCACTACCTACCTACCTACCTACCTACCTACCTACCTACCTACCTACCTACCTACCTACCTACCTACCTACCTACCTACCTACCTACCTACCTACCTACCTACCTACCTACCTACCTACCTACCTACCTACCTACCTATCTATCTACCTTTTTAAAGAAGGAAAACATCGTTTACACTGCAAAATAAGTGTTTAAATGTGAATGAACTTCTGCAAATTAAAAAAACAACAAGGCAACTCCATCAAACAAATGCATTATATTTAGGGTTATTTGTGGCTGGAACAATGTACATTTGTAACAACATATTTTATTTATTTTCCCAGAGTTTACTACAAACACTCCTTCGGTGGAGTTAATGCATTTACAAGAGAACAGTTTATACGGGTCAATGGGTTTTCAACCGTTTACTTTGGTTGGGGCAGGGAAGATGACGATCTGTATCAAAGGTATGTTTGTATCTATGACATCATAAATAAGGTACGTATAAACTAGATTGTGACGTACATAATCACGTGACCATGATATACTCGGAACATCTCGAGCAACTCAACAAGTCTTTCTTATAGGGGGCAGGGAAATGAAGTGAAAAAGAACTTCAAAATTGCTCATTTGAAAATGAGCAATTTTATAGTTCCATGTGATAGCGAAAACACTTCTAAATATATCAAAATCTTTTACACAGAAAGATAATCAGTTGCACAGCATTATTCAAGGATGTATGACATACATTGAAGAAAATTATAGCTGACTGGATTGCTCCTAAAAATAAAGACTTAAAGCAATTTTTATATACCCCACCCACACAAAAAAATCACTCCTTTAATATATCAATATGGACAATTTTTGTGATTGTACAGGGTACACCAGAATTTTCCCGATTTCTTTAAAAATATCGCTTACACACTTACACACAGTGCAATCAATGGCATTTTCAAAAATGTCCTATTGATTAACTGTCAGTCATACGTTTAGATTTTTCACAAAATTCTTACTTGTTTGGCGCCATCTGTCAATGCTTGATTTTTAACTTTTTAACCTCCATTCGGAGAGTAACAAAAACATCCAAAGCTGTTTTGTAAATACCCAAAAATACTGATTATTTCCTATATTACAAGCAAGAAAGAATTACAATGGAAAAGAGATATCAAAAATTTTCAGTACCTTCAAAACACCATGTCTGTGTTATTAATACATTCGAACGGGGCCATAGTTGGAATATGTCCCATGATGCCCCCTTATGTGGTTGCCAGAGTAAGCCGAGATGTTATGATTTTGTAATATAATATGTATGTATGGTGAATCACTTTGAAAATGCATACTTGTTGTATATGTATATTTAATGCATAATACGATGAATTGCATCAAATGTATATTATTTTATATATAATTTTAAAGCTGAAAAGTTGAAATTTCATCATAACAAAGCATGCTTTTTGAGTTGTTCCACGACTTTTATTACAGTCCTGATTGTTCGTTACGAGGCCTATTCTGTATAAATTACTATAAAACATTCTTCCTCTCTTTTTCTATATATCTGTCAAGTAGGACATGCTTTTTGTTATGAATGAAATTTACAAAAGTTTATTTGTACGAGCAATAAAGTTAACTGCTGATTTGAGTAAAGTTCGTATAAATACTCAACCCTGTTATTATAAAAGTTTTGAATATCATTTATACTGTATATGTACATTGTTTATGTAACTAAATGCATGATTCAATCGATATGGGTACCATGTATATGTATAATAATTGCATGGTATAGAAAATTTATTTTGACTTAATTATATTCTTTCTAAATTTTCGTTGATCATTGGGATATTTTTGTAAGATTTACATAATTATTGTTACAGGTGTTTGCACGCAAATTTAACTATGCAAAGGTTGCCAGTGAGAATTGGACGTTACAAGAATTTGACTCACCCGAGGGCAACTCTCGCGGAAAGAAAGTACTTTATTTTTTAATATACAAAACTGTTTGAGAGGTTTTTGGTTTTTAGAGCTCTTAACCGTTAACTTCCTTCAGATCTTAAATGGACTTGTCCATCTTTCAATCTGGACAAAACCATTTATCATTTTAAGGGAAATTTTCAAAATATACAAAATATTTACTGACTCGCAAACGATAATCAGACGATAGGATCATTATGCCCCAGAAATGCATCTATTTTTGTTCCCAAAAAGTTTTTAAATGTTTTTATATCCTGTCTTTGTTTCCAAAAGTTAACTCATTGTTCCACTTTCATGACAAATAATTTCACATTTACCACTACTTTTTATCCTGTGATAAGCACCCAACATGCCTTTAAACCATTAGTATAAATGATATAAAACTCATATTTGTCATTTCAAAAAGAAGTGAAGAAGTATTCGTTTATGAGAGTCATACTGCCGGTCTACTAAATTTTAATTATCATAGGTGATCATGTGTACTTACGTGTATTACTTTTACACATCATGGTGTTTTTGAAGTTTGGTAGGGGTGGGGGCGTTCTTGGATGTCAAATGGTTTAGGAAGTTGACCTCAAACCGCTTGCTCCTCACTGATGTGTGTTCGAATCCCGACTGGGACTTTGGATTCCTTCGTGTGAGGAAGCTATCTAGATATCAGTGGTTCTTCTAAGGTGCTTGTCTGTGCCTGAAATAATATAGAGAAGCTAGGGTACCTGAAGTCTTCTTCCACCAGTAAAGCTGGATATTCGCCATATGACCTCTAATTAGTTGGTGCGACGTAAATCCCAACCCAAAAAATAAATAAAACTTGATGAATATTGTATGTATAGTAGTGATGTCACTTTTAAAAGACATATTTTTTCAATTTCAGTTCCGAGTTGTACAAAACAAGGGAGGATAGATATGTTTCAGATGGAATAAGTAATTTAACTTATAAAAGGATAAAACTTGAAATTAGACCTCTTTACACGTGGATTTTAATAGGGATTTGATTCCGGTATATGTAATGACAATGGTGGTAATAAAGTTTGAGACAATGCCTTAAACTCATCGGCTATTAATTATAATAACCGAAGTTTGACGGAAAAGGCCGAGAAGATGCGATTGTGTCTGAAATTTAGCGAAACATGATGAGACAATACAAAGAACGTGGCATTCAAATCTTTTATATAAAATTACAAAATATTTTATTTTACAAAGGTAATGAAGATAATTTTCATAAACTTTGCGTAATTTCATGTTGAAAAAAAATCGACTTTTTGAGTTTTCTAGCCCTGAAAAGTTTTTTTCTGGCTCTTTAAGGTACCTTATTTACCTTATTTTCTAAGTACCTATGGAATCCTATTTAGATACACTGTATTTATTTGTTCCGATATATTAATAATAGATTTTTCAAAAACTGTTGAAAATTGACACGCTTCAATTGTATTTATGCATTCCTTCTATGAGTTCGTGGCCGAGTGATTTGGGTCGTTGACTTCGGGCCACTTGCCTTTCACCGCCGTTGGTTTTCGAGCCGCGCAAATGTCTTCGCATTCTTATATGAGAAAGTTTGCCAGCTAAATAACGGAACGTCAATGGTTCAACTCAGGTGCCCGTTTGTGTCTCAAATAATTCACAGAGGGGCACCTGAGGTATTCCTCCACCAGTAAACCTGGAAAGTATAACCCATACTGTGTTTGTGCGAAGTAAAACCCAACCCCCAAAAGTATTGTAGTGTATGCTATTTTAAACTAAGTCTTGCTTAGTGACCATTTTCATATTGAGGGAGCAAATATTTGGGCATTGTGGTAACTGGCCAGACAGCATTCAGTGGCTTGGAGGGTTCCCATACTGATGTTACGTGTATTATTTCCCTTGATTATTAAGTCATTATTATTGCCTCCCTTTACAACGTTTACTGATTGCATACGGGTCTTTGTCGTAATATAATTTCGCTAGTAATCAAAGAGATTGGCGGAATTCATTTTCATGCATGTATAATGAAAATGTCGCCTTTCCCATGACAACTGTTATCCCTTTAAATAGCGTAAACTTTGTGGTTCTGATTTTTTCCAAATGTTTTATATGCCAATGTTGATATTGAGTGTTAATTATAAAATGCTAGGTCGTTTGTTGTGTTTCATGTCAATTTTAAACAAATTCATTTAAGGGGTATTTGCTTTCATTAATTTTGTAAGTCAAGCATGTCTGTCGCTTTCAGTCAATGTCATTGATAAGTACTTTACTCATAGCCTGACTGCAGCAACTTAATCAGCCTATATGCGATATTTACTCTACAGTTATGAAGAATTAAAACTATAGCCAAAATGTCTTTAGGTACCATCATGAAAAAAAAAACACTATAGAGAAATGATTTAGTTCTATTAAGAATTTCCAATTACAATCAGATACCAAAGAGTGTAGATTTACCAAGAGTTAAAAGTAGCATAATATATTATGGAAAGAATTCATTTAAGTGTGAGGGCGCGCAGATCTGGAAAAAAACTCCCTAATGACATCTGCAAAGTTGAAAATTACAAAGAGTATTTGACTCAAGATAAAGGTCTTAAGTTAGTCCTCAAGTTGGTTTTATGTCCTAGGACTTAGGATACTCTTGAACCGCAGCCCTGGGTTGGCACAAGCTGTAATTGTGCTATGTGTGTTTAATCTCTAGTTTTTGTTTAATGAAGATGCGTTTTTGTGTTTTTAGCTTTGTTTATAATGCTGTATATTAAGTTTAACCTTTAAATTCTGTATTGGTTTGATGCGGAGTTACCCTTGCCGTCTCAGTTTATTTGTTTGTTTTTTAAGTCAAACTTATTTTTTTCCATCCATTAGGTTGTGCATGCAATTTCTTTTAGTAAATTTTTGTATGTCTTGTTTATTATCATATACATGTGTACATGTATATGCGTTATCGAACATTTTTAAAAATGTTGTTTTTACTATATGTGCTTTGTAACACCGCAAAACGTCCGTACCGCAAAACGTTCGCGTGTGGACGTTTTGCGTCGCATATCGTACACATGTGGACGTTTTGCGGTGCATATCGTACTTGGTACGTTTTGCGGCGAGAGTGTGTATTTGCGCCGCATATCGTCCACAATTTCTGTAGTAAAATATATTTACGAATACTTCAAGGACATTTATTCATCTTGAATTATTATTCCACTAGAGGTATTGCATTGAAATTGAATAAATGTAGATTACGACTTAATGTAAGACAGTGCTTCTTTGATCGACGTATTATCACCAGACGAAAATGTTGCAACAGCTTCAACATTTTTGGACAGACACTTGAATGAAGTTATGGGGTTTCCATGACTCGGTTGCTTAATCCTTAGGCCATGCTAAGAAGGCAGTGATGGTTTGGCAACAGATATAACAAGTAAAATATAATTACTTAACTGCATCCGCTTTGCCGCTCTATATTTCTTTCTTTCTTATACATGAAAATCTTTTCCATCAACGCCGTTTATCTTTTTTAAAGATATTTCTTGTTACTTGCTGTATATTAACATATTGTCACATGGTATGGTTTCCCTGGTTATGCTAAAATACGATGAGGAAGGTTTTCGGCGTGATAGAATCGTTAAGGGTTAGATACCGTAATATACGGTTCTGTGGGTTGAGTCCCGTTATGGTTTCCTACAGAACCGCGTATCCCCGTATCGGGTCAGTAACTAACCCTGTAACTTTTAAAATATTTTTTCAAAGATGAGATTGTAATTTTTGAACATCATCAATATGTGGAAAAAAATGACGATAGTGCTTATTTCTGCTTGACGCAGCTCAAATATTTTGAACTACAAATCTAGTAAATGCAAGTTTGAAATTGTCATAAAATATAACTTTGAAAAATGATTTAATCTATAGGTTAGTCGGAAAGTCCGTCCCTTTACTAAAACCGTATTATTTTATCGCCTTAAGAACAAAACATTTCGCCTATAAGTTACATAGATAATATGTAATAGAGTATATTATAACAAAAATTCTTCCGCATAGGAAATGGTAAAAAAGAAGTTCAATGTGTTCTATTGATAAAAAATAAAGCATATTTTGAAATATCGTAATGTAAGCGTTTTGTTTGAATGCCATAATGTAATTTTATAATTGAACAATGTAATTTTATAATTCAACAAAGCAAAAAGGTCATGGTGGCCTTATATCGCCCACCTGCCTATTAAGGCTCCACATGACAAGGGTAGATAGCATTAATATTACAAATAAAAGCAAGTACATTTCATGTACTTGGTCAGACTCTGGGTAACTGATATCAGTACTCAATACTACGTCTGAAATGGTCATCAATGTCCAAATGTCTGTAAATGACAAAGATAAATAGATAGATTTATTTCGGCAAAGGAAGCATATACATAGTTGACAATATAACATAGGATAAAATAATGAGCATTATTAAATACTATATCACATACGAGTAAAACTATGACATGCTCACCAAAACCAAGGATAACACAAAAAAGGGCAAAAAAGCTCTTATTTCCATTGTGGTCCTTTGTATTGGCGGCATGACATAGAGAGGCAAACCTTAAAATAATCATGTTTAAGAATACTAATAAATCATAAAAATGTATATCACAGTCAAATCTTGAGTTAATGATACTCCTGTTTACAGCTAGGATTTAAAACACATTACTAAAATTGTAATAAGATAAATGGCAGACAATTTAAAATCCTGAGCCGAAATATGTAAAAACATGTTTAAAAAATTTTTTTAAATACTGTTCATAAGATGACTTTTGATGGCAACCTTAAAACTTTGTAACCTGTTGATCTCCGTTAACTTTACAGGTAAATCATTCCATAATTTAATACCAGAGAAAGCAAATGATTTAGAACCCTGGCCTTTGACCTTAGGTAGACAATATCAACCCTTTTGACTAAGTCTTGTACTATAATTATGAATGGAATCTTGTGAAATAAAGTGTTCAGACATGTAATCCGGAGATAGGCCATTTTTTATCTTAAAAACATGACACAACATTATCTGTTCAACTCTTTTGTGGACCGGTAACCAGTTAAGGGACTTAAAGTGGGATGGGTCAATGTGGGCTCTAGAGTCCAAGTCAAGTACAAATCTCATTATTTTGTTTTGACAAGTTTGTAACTTATTTTTTAAAGACTGTGTCAAGCTATTATACCAAACAGAGCATGTGTAATCATAGTGACACTGAATAAGAGACATAACCAGAAGTTTCTTGGTATGCTGAGTAAGAAACTCTTTCTTGCGGTAAAGAAATTTTAACCGAGAGTTGGCCTTCTTAAGAACAGACTCGGCCATGGCGCAAAATGACAGATTTTGGTCTATAGTAATCCCAAGATACTTGATAGATGAAGTTGATTCAATGGATGTACCAGAACAGGTTATATGCAGGTTAGATTGTGACCTAAGTTTTTGCCTGGACCCAAATAAAATTGACTCGGTTTTACCCAAATGCAATGACAACTTATTGTCCACTAACCATTGGCTGACCAATTCCATATCATCTGACAATGCCTTTTCAACAACAGATAAACTTTTACCAGATACAAGGATACCAGAATCATCAGCATACAAAAGCAATTTATTTTTGACCACAGCTGACATATCATTTACATAAATTAAAAAGAGAAGGGGTCCAAGGATTGAGCCCTGAGGAACACCACATGTTATTTTGGAATTGGAAGAATAAGTACCAGAGACATCTACAAGCTGCTGTCTATCTGATAAATATGATTTGAACCAATTTAGGACGTCAATACTAAGACCTGATGCTTGCAGTTTCATTAAAAGAATGGAATGGTTGACTGTGTCAAACGCTTTCTGCAAATCCAGCAGCACCATACCAACAACATTACCTTTATCATTTTCATACCTGATAAAGTCTGTAAGGTGAATCAGACAAGTATCAGTAGAGAAGCCACTCCTGAAACCTGATTGAAATTTATACAGCAGATCTTTATCCTTAAAATAAGCTTCAACCTGGTCATAAACCACCTTTTCAAAGATTTTAGATACAACATTTAAAATGGACACAGGCCGGTAATTACCAACAGACAATTTGTCGTTCTTTTTATAGAGGGGAACAACTCTTGCAGATTTAAGGTCATCAGGGACTTGACCTTGGATAAGGGATAAGTTTATGATATGAGCTAATGGACTAGCAATAACTGGGGATCCATCTCTGATAAAACGTGAGGGTATACCATCTAAGCCAGTAGCTTTTTTGACACCTAATGAAGTTAAGTATTTAAGAACTTTACTTTCAGAAACAATGGAAAAAGAAAAACTGTTTGCAAAAACACCCTTGTTTGCATAAAAAGTATTAACAAAATTCATACCAAATTTATGCATACTTTCTGGCAACTTTTCAACAAGTTTACATGCAACTGTTGTATAAAATTTGTTAACTGATTCAGCAATAAGTTTCTTTTCAAAACACACATTATCATCAATATTTAAACAAATATTTGAACTGGTTGAAGATGAACCCTTCTTGGAAGGCAAACCAAGATTTTTAACAGTTTTCCATAAAGAGGTTGAGTCATTTTTGTTCTCATCCAGTGTATAAGTAAAATATTCCTTTTTTGCTTAAGATATGATAATCTAAGCGAGATTCAATAGTGACCTTGAGGTCAAGGTCATTTCAAGGTCAATAGCATAGTTGAACTATTATGTCCGTCCTTTCATAAATGTATGAATGACATCTGATCATTGATAACAAAGAAATGGCAGTTTTATCACAATTCAATAACTTGACTGTTAAATATGTCTTTATTTTTATAATTCAAAGGCAAATAACTCTTGACATATTCAGTCGTTTTAGCTCATAAATAAACTTGATCGAAACTTTATTGTTATACATATTCTGTATAAAATACTTTAAGAATGGAGAAGAAACGAAAGCACTAACAATATATACTGATATATAGTGCGTTTTTTGTTGATGTTTTTTGTTAGATTTAGCCTATATTCTAACTTTGTTGAGATTTTATGGTCATAGATATTCTGTTGAAAATTGTCAAGATAAAAGAAGAAAGAAAGCGTTGGAGTGGTAACAATGTGAAATATAACAGATATTGTAATTCAAGGACAGATAACTCTTGACATATTGCTTATGTGGATGCTCGCGTGGTAACAAGCTAAATTTGGACGGACAGACAGACAGACAGACAGACAGGCGCATACTCAGATGAGCTGAAATTAACACACAAAAACACCTGATAATAACTGGTCAAAATTAACGAAAATTATATAAACTTTAAAATATGGACGTTATGCGGCAGAACCATGCCTTTTTGCCGCAAAATGTACGTCAGAAAAATGTGGACGATATGCGCCGCAAAACGTCCATATACGTACGTTTTGCGGTACGGACGTTTTGCGGTGTTACAGTGCTTCTCTTACTTAAGTTAATTAACAATGTTTCAGTAAATATTTACTTATGTATATACATGTACCCTAGATGTATACAAGTTCCAAATTTTTCTTTTTTCTACATGTATTTTACTACAATTTAGGTTGTGATATATATATATATATATATATATATATATATATATATATATATATATATATATATATATATATATATATATATATATATATATATATATATATATATAATACGTAATAAAGTACTTTTTTTTTATTAAATTTGAGCTTTTTAAGCCCTTACCATATGTTCTTTACATGTTACTGCATTTTGTTTTAATTCATAATTGTCATCTTATTGCATATTTTACTGCTTCTATTTATGCTGAAGCTTCTTGCATAACAAATATTTTACATTTCAGACTTAAATTGAATCTGGTATCGTGTAACCCCCGTCTTCTTTTTCTATTAAAGCAGGACATTCGGGCCATATGAAATACAATAATACATTTTTGTATTTCATAATATGATCCATCTTAAATGCATAAATAATAACATTGTGATAACAACTTAGAATAAGAATATTTTAATTTCCAAAAACCCTTTCCTTATGTACACCTTCTCGTAGAGTACAATAGCAATAACTGCTGACCGCACCTCTGTTTTAAAAATCCGTGGCCTTTTTTTACTAAGAGACCCAGTCACAAAACAAGGACACTTAAAAAAATGTTTAATGTCATTAGGCCGTTGAATTCTATTAACAGGTTGCTCCCATCTCAGCGCATACAGGCCCATAAAGGGTAAAGTTCACATTGTTTAAAGCCACATGCCATCAGATAATCCAAAATATTTCAATAATATCAAACTTGAAAAAATATTACTTAGACTTTAGGAATGTAAAAATGTTAAAGATTCAATATTATGACTATATTTCTACTGCGTTACTAACGCAGTAAGGGCTTTTTTTGCACATTTTTACCTCATTTTAGTAATTCCTTTTGGTCACTACACATTATTATACGTTTTCACATATTTTAAAAATTTACATGAAAATTAGCATAAATCTGGATGCGTGCTGCTTTCAGTATATTTCACATGGAAGTGTCCTCAAACCCTCGGCGAGACAACCATACAGAGAAGGGACCCGATTCACCGTTGGTGCATGGGGACCCGGTTCACCGTTGGTGGGGACACGGTTCACCGTTGTTGGGGACACGGTTCACCGTTGATGGGGACACGGTTCACCGTTGGTATCACAAAAATCATTCACGACCGATATTTATCATGGAATAAATTCAGCGGTACATAATGTGCACTCTGTCATGCTATCTAATATATTGATTGATGTAACTGATAAATGAAATATTCTCCCTATAAACACAAATTTTTATAGGCTGGAGACGTTCCAGCGGCGTCAAAATCTTGTAAAACACTGAAGAAGATTAGTTTTTAAAGGCCCATTATGCCTAAGAAATCCCTTTCCTTTATTTCTAAAAAAGATTTTTAATTTTGGTGTACTTTCATAGTCCCCAAGAAAAGACTTTTTTTCTCCAATTATCTGAATCATCTTTTCCGTTTTTTTTGCTCGTTTCGTTTGTGCAATAAGTAGTTATAGTAAATTAATACTTTGTAATGAAGGCAAAATATTGTTTATATTTTGCTACTTTTATGACAAATACAAATTATTTTACCATTCGCTACTTTCTTTATGTAGCAAGCACATGGCATTTCTTAAACCAGTTTTTAATCATTATAAAAATCATGTTTGTCCTTTCTAAAAAAGTAAAATTTCATATGTTTCTGAGGCGTAGTGAACCTCAAAGTAGGGCTAAATTGTTAAAAAATCACTTTATAAACACTTACATAAACTTAACCGTATTGTTTTCCGAGTGTACATTTTCCTAGTCACGTATTCCTCGAATGACAAGCAAAATTTCAGATAATTTGCTCGCTGCCTGTTTTAAGGGAAAGTAAGTGTTAATTTCTTTGTCATGGTCTCTCTATAGGTTAACTTGACATGCGGGTCATTTTATGTCCCAGATAAAAGCCAACTACGGCTTGAAAAAGCATAGAACTTCTTTGAATAAAGAAAAAAGAAAAAGAATGAAAACTACAAGAAAACAATTGATGCAAAGTATCAAAGGCGACGCCAAAATTAATTTCATCAAGACTTGCACCTTAATACTTAACAGAAGATGTGTACTTTATATCAAAACCCTTACATGTGACGAGGAAGCTAAGACACTGTTTAAGTTGAAAGTTGAACCCAAAAGAAAAGACTTTGTTTTGCCCAGATGCAAAGACAATTTATAGTCAATTAACCAATCACTAATAAGACTCATGCCATAAGAGAGTATTTCTTCAGATTTATTTTACCAGATACAAAAATACTTGAGTAAACAACTGCCTTTTGTATATCTTAAAGTATCACGCATACAATACCGCCTTTGTCTGTTTCAAATTTAATAAAATACGTTAAATTAATAATACATGTGTCAGTTGAAACTGCCTGACCATGACCCGTACCCATAACTGTCAGAAAACTAACTGAGCTATCCGACCACCGGCTACACATTATGTCTTTGATAATGAAAAGATCTAAACTATAACATATTTCCCCACTATATAGATATTTGTCCTCGATTTTCTGATGTTCACGGAGCGTAGAGAATTAATCTCTGGACTATATGCAGTCACAGGATGAGGAAAACATGCAGCTTGACCGGAACTCGAACATGTGAGCCACAAATTAATGAACCGCAGCTGTAGCAATTGAGCTATCTTGCCGCTTACGCATATTCTGCTATAAATAGTGAACAGTTCTAAACCGTGACAGATACTTTTAGATATATATCACACACTATAAAATTCAGTGCACAAAGAGCAAGCAACAATCAACTCTATGAAAAGTCTGGAGTCGGCCGAGACCTGGAAGTTAAGACAGGTGTCCCTTTGTTGCAAAAAGATAAGACAGGAGATGTCCTTTTCAAATGTTAAACTATGCAAATGTTAGAAAAATATAAATAACAATTCAGAATATGATATTTTGAGACTTTATAAATAATATTGCTTGATCCAAGTTCAAGGACATTTTCTTCCCTTAACCCATTACTTCATGAGCATTTTGTGAAAAATGGCTGTTTTCATTGAAAAGTCTCCCTTTACAAGTTCAAATTGCTATAATACTATAAAAACTGCTTCAACACTAATCAAACTTGGCACAAATGTTGACTGGACCATTGCCCTTGCAACAACATGCTCAGGCTTAAATTTTCTGTTACCATGGCATCGAGGGGACATCTCAAAATTGCCAAAAATCACTATTTTGCGTTGATTGTTTCCATCAAAATTGATTTCAAAGTGCTGCCACTTCTCAATGGATTAAGATAGAGTCAAATGCTTTTCAGCGTTGGTAACACGTTACCTTATGATCAATCTTGGGTCAATTATACCTTCTCACAAGTCCAAAATTTTCTTGGCGATGAGGGGGACTCCGCCCCCCTTCGAAAACCCCAAACAGAAGGGGGCACATACCCCTTCTGGCAACCCCCTGACGTATCTTTTGGTTGGGGCCGCGCCGATAAAGAGGTCACTTTTTTAACAACATTTCTCAAATAAAAACAAGTGTTGGGGGCCTAAATAAGGCATTTTTTCACCATTTGAGACAACAGAAAGGGGGGTGAAAAAAGGCGTTAAAAGGCGTGTATATAACGTAATGGGTTAAAGGACCAGTACTGACCTACAAGCACTGGGAGTGTGGAATAAATATCTATATTGCCATGCAACCATCCGGTGGAATTGCAACATGGACCCTGTCATCAATATTAATGGACACTAATTTAACCTCAGGTCTGGATAGGTTTTTATGTAACCTGCCAAATCTCACGAACCACAACATCCAGGCTAAGTTACCCTTAACAATATTCCTTTAACTCTATTATAGATACTATTACAAGAAAAGCATTGATGCAAAGCATCAAAGGGCGTCCAAGCAAGAAATGCAGCAAGTGAAGATGAACTAGTAGACATCTGATGACCAGATATTCTTATTAACTTTTCAATTGTTAATTGGTTTTAACAAGTATTGTATATCATTTATGAATGGGCGGACGAAAGACATTGTTCATCTTCAACTTTGGTAGGCATGCTAGAGATAAGAATATTAAATGTTTTTTCCACAGGAACTTAAAATTCTAGACAGGACTGATTTTTAGAATTTGGCTAGAGGCATTTTGTAGTACAAGTGGTATCTTGGTGTATGGTATGCTGAATCCGATAAAGGTGTATACCAAATTGAAAAACTTGACCATTGAAATGGCCATTTAAAATGACCACTAAAATGGCCGCCAAATTTCTTTATTATAAATGGATGATATATCAAAGAAAGGAAAAGCCTGAAATTTGTCACAAGGCATGTTTAGGTAAAAACAAATTAGACACCAAAACGGAATTAAAATCACAAAACAATCCAATATGGCCGAAAAATCCAAGATGGCAGACATTTTTCTATAGGCTAATATAATAGTAATATAGAAGTAATATTAAAGATAGTACTGAAAGTTTTAAGGCATTTAAACATATTTATGGTTTACGCAGCAAACACTACACTCTTTCCTGGTCTATATGCTAGATTTTATCTGGCACTCTATTTTAAGCATATAGAGTGGCTACTCGGATGCCTTCAGCGTTAAAATGTGTGAGGGGGTTAAAACGTGTGCATGCAAAATATACATTAATTAAAGGCATTTTTCTCTGACTCTTGGGTTTAGGTGTTCGTTTTTTTGTTATCGGTCGTCGTCTTCGTTTTTCTGTTATCGGTTCTCGTCACATTTCTCTGCTGTCAGATATTTTGTTATTGGTCGTGACTTTCGTTCTTCTGTTATTGGTCTTCGTCTTCATTCTTCTTCGTTCCCGTCTCTATTCTTCTGTCCTGTTCAGAGTCCTGGTCTCCGTTTTCTTATTGTCAATTTTCTGTCTCTGTTGCCATCAGTCCCCGTCTATGTTATTCTGTAATCGGTCCTGTTCTCTATTTTTCTGTAATCAATTCTCGTCTCCGCTCCGTTGTCAGTTCATCTTTGATCGGTCCCTCTCCTGTTCTGTTATCGGTTCTCGTCTTCGTTCTTTTGTCATCGGGTCTTGTCTCTTTCTTCTGTAATCAGTCCTGGTCTCCGTTTTCTTGTTGTTCCCGTCTCTGTTATCTATCACCGTCTCCATTCTTCTGTCATCAGTGATCGTGTATGTTCTTCTGTTATCGGTCCCTGTCTCTGTTCTTCTGTTATCGGTCCCTGTTTCTGTTCTGTTAGCGGTCCCCGTCTCTGTTTGCTTGTTGTCAGTTCTTCTGTTATCGGTCCCTGTCTCTGTTCTTCTGTTATCGGTCCTCGTCTCTGTTCGCTTGTTGTCAGTTCTTCTGTTATCGGTCCCTGTCTCTGTTCTTCTGTTATCGGTCCTCGTCTCTGTTCGCTTGTTGTCAGTTCTTCTGTTATCGGTCCCTGTCTCTGTTCTTCTGTTAGCGGTCCTCGTCTCTGTTCGCTTGTTGTCAGTTCTTCTGTTATCGGTCAATGTCTCTGTTTTTCTGTTAGCGGTCCCTGTTTCTGTTCTTCTGTTATCGGTTCCCGTCTATGTTAGCTTGTTGTCAGTTCTTGTCTCCGTTTTTCCTTCTGTTATCGGTCGTCGTCTTCGGTCTTGTACTTTCGGTTTCCTGTTCCGTTAAGGTCTTCTCTTGTTTCTATTCTTGTCGTCATTCTGTGTCTATGTCCTGGTAATGTCAATCTCTTAGTCATATGTTCGTTCAGTGGAGTAGCGGGGGATCGAACTCACGACCCTTTGATTTGTAGGCAGACAGTGTTACCACTGCACCATAGCGCCCGCTCTGAATAATAACCATTTTTGAAAACCCTTTATACATTAAATACTATTTCAATGGCTAACAAAGGGTGTATTACAATTATATTTTAACACCTCTACTATGTAGCCAACCCACGTGACTTTTATATGGTCAAAGAAAATATTCCTCGATTTACAACAAATAATATTTCTATAGATAACTTTGCTGTTACTTTAAGATATCCTATTTTATTTTATTTAATTATTTTTTTTTATTTATTTTTTTTTTTGGTGGGGGGGGGGGGTAGGAGGGGTGCAGTATATATTTTAGAACACTTTTGTCTCGGTTTGTGTTGTGTTTATGGCATTGAAATGACATTTTTTGACATTTCAAAATAACTTTTTAATATTCATTTTAAACATAAATACCATAATAAGTGCAAAATATATGAAAACACAATGAACAACTTAAAAAAATATCATAGCTACAAAAAATGTTGAAAATTACGGAACACCTGAAGTGATATTTTCCACACTTTCGAAATATTTATTCTTTGGTAATATTTATAAACTAAGCTTATTGTTAAATATAAGTCAAGTAAAAAAACCCATAAAAAGTGATTTTTTTCTATCTTATTATTATACCTTAACGCGCTAGTAAAACAGTACTGTATATACTGTTATTTGAGCCATTAGGCTTATAATCGCTTTATTTGGTGGCCAATCTCATTAAAATCTGATCATGTTAAATAATTATTTGATTTTGACAAGAATAATTAATTGCATCATATTGTATCATAGTTTTAATGACCTATTTCAGTATTTTCAAGCGGCCATTTTGAATTGACCTTTTGAAGGACAAGGTCAATTTTATTTTCTTGGTATCCACCCTCATCGTCTTAAGCATACCCATATTAGGTTAAAACATTCAAGATACAACTTGTACTATAAAATGCCTCTAGCATTCATAATTTCTTAAAATCAGTCCTGTATATACATGTATTAATTATCTTTGGCATTAATTTTTGTTTAAAGTGTCCCCATTCCTCTATGTAGGAAATTCAAATTATATATATATGGCTTTGAAATTAAGTGGAGTTCCTTTAAGATCTCTTATTCATCTCTTCAAGCAGATTTATATATATAAAAACAATTTTAAATGTAAGAATCGGCGAAAAGGCGATATTTCTTTTTACTTTTCGACCATGATTTCTGCAAGTGTCTAGAGATACTGCTCCAACACTGTAGAGGGTTAAATCCCTTTAAATTGCATTTAATACACGTGATATCGACTTATTCTTCTTGTTTGCATGTCGTTGATTTTTTTCTTCTGTCAAAAATATCTGTCTATTTCATACCACATGACACAGGTCTTTAAAATATCATCATAAAGTCTTATAATTATTTTGGAAAACAATATTTTGCGATTTTCTGATTCTCTGATATGCTACTAAACTTATTGTCGGTTGGTTATTTTCAAAGGTGCGTAGTTGATACTTACACCCGACTTTTGTCGCAGGGGAACCACGAGACCAGATTCGTGTTTACGGCATTCGAGTTTCCCGAGAGTCGAGATACAGTAAACATCTATTGCAACGCGACTTATTGTGACGTCAGAGACACTTCAAACAAATGAACCCACCTGTGCCACGGCTCATCATCACTTGATGGCCGAGAAATTGGCTCGTGGGGTTACGATGACAAAAAAAAATTTTGTATGATGAATATAATATTAAAAAAAAACAAATATTAAGATTTCAAAATGTCTTTGGTTGTTTTATATGCTACTGTTTTAATAATATTATTTGTCAAACCAGCGTTGTTTGTGCTGTTTAATCGCAGTGAAAAGTCTTCCTGTACATTTTATGAAATGTGTTATTTTTCTTATCTTCAAGAACGTATTTGGAACAACTTTGGCTTCGCCAATATATATTTTTCCTTCTTTTCTGTGTACTTCTATTCATGGTATTCATGTTACGCACATTGTTTTATTTCATTTAAACCAAAGTACATTTACGATGACGAAAAAAGTGATATCATACGTAACGATGATAAGAATAAAATGAGCTTACATGTATATTCAACAACGGGACTTCCACTGTTTGCTCTTCATATGTTTTGATTAAAAAATTCCTGAATCTAAAGTGATTGATTTCTTGTACAAATATTGGCTGCTTGTTAACAATATACATGTATTACTTATCATTTCGTGCCAAAAATGGCACGTGTGTATTAGTTTTATACAATTTTATTGTAGTATTTATGGAGCAAATCACACTCTCAGAAAATTCAATACTTCACATTTTGTACTTAGTCCTGGGACTAAAGATCTAAGTACCACATCCACTCCTATTTACTTAGGTCATTAACATTATTAAACCCAGATTCCGTGCATAATTAAAAACTTAATATTCCTTTTACGCCTATTTGTTACCATTACGATTCATTATTTATATTACGCCTCAGTATTTATCATTCCCCTTCATAACCCATTATTTTACCCTTTTGTCAATATTATGCCACTTTATACCTTTTACGCCTATTTATTTACTATTACGCCTCATTATGTATATTACGCCTCATTATTTGTCGTCCCCTTTCATATCCCATTATTACGCCCTTTTATTTATATTATGCCACTTTATTCATTTTACGCCTTTTTATCTACCATTGCGCTACATTATTTATATTATGCCTCATTATTTGCCATTCCCCTTCATAAGACATTATTACGCCTTTTTATTCATATTACGCCATTTTATTCCTTTTACGCCTATTTATTTACCATTACGCATCATTATGTTTATTACGCCTCATTATTTGTCGTTTCCCTCCATAATCCATTATTACGCTCTTCTATTCATTTATGCCACTTTATTCATTTTACGCCTATTTATTTAACATTACGCTTCATTATGTATATTACGCCTCATGATGCGCCTAGGCGCTTAATTTCTCACATTTCTCTTCAATATTTATCGTCACTCTTCATTTTTCCTTATTTTGCCTATTTTTCCACTCTGTCGCTTTGCTCCTCATTATGCCTCTTACTCAGAGGAAAAAGGCTTCACAAAACAAGATTCCACAAAGTTTATGTGATATTTAGACCTTTAGTAAGTTCAAAATCAATTTAAAGATACATTTTTAAGGTCAATGCAGGTCTAACTGACTTTCTATTCGTTTCAGATTTCTACCATTATATTTTTTATTTATTTTAATCATAATTCAATTAGCAAATTTAATAAAATATGAGCCGCGCCATGTCAAAAACCAACATAATGGGTTTGCATCCTCGAAGTCTGATCAGGATCCATGCTGTTCGCTTACATCTCTATAACAAGTAGAGAAACTGATAGCGAACATGCTGGTCGCAAACCCATTGTGTTAGTTTTGTCATGACGCGGCTCATAGGTAGTTTTGTATCACATGTCATATTTTAATTAAGGTTGAGGCATTTTTTACCCAAAGTAAGGATTCATAAAACTGTTGCTATCTTCGGTGATAAGAATCTAAGGTGCTCTAAAACTATCATTTAATATTTATAAAACTCATGTTTGCCCTACCTGATGAAGGAAAACTTTAATTATTTCGGAGGCATACCTTTAAATACATTTTCAAAATTTTCATGAAATCTGAGCATGAATAGCATGAATCTGAGGGCATTCTGCTTTAAAACATTGCTTTTATTGTGATCATAATTAGTATGCTAAGTTTGAAACATCCTTCAATTTTAATTCATGATTGCGTTTTCCGTGATTTATAGTTAACTATGCATGTATAATAACCTATCAAAGAACACTAAATATTAAGGACCAAAATTGATAAGCTTTCCTTCCTGATTTTATCTCTTTTATCTACCTATACCCCATGTAGTTTATTAACACTTTATTTATCTTTTCCACTTCGAAATTGCGCCTCTTTACTACACAGTATGCTATAAACCTTCCTGGCCTTAGTGAACCCGATCGAGCTCATAACACCTTTTTCTAACTTAACACCTTACTGAGAAAAATGCATTATGAAAAGGCGTAATGAGCAATATTAGGAGTAATGATGTGGCGTTACGTCTCATGATTGTATCTCATCAGCTTTTCGTATTGTCATCATTAGGCCTCATTACTTTACTTTGACTTAATGGTTTAAAGATCCTGTAACTCATTTTTTATGGTTTTATATCATAAATATAATACTCATGAAGATTTATCAATATTGTAAGTTCCAAAAAAAAATATATTTGTACAGATATTACCGAATTTACATTTTTATGTTAATAAAGGTTAATAAAGGAGCTAATTAGAAATTTATTTTCTATAAAGTGTAAGTCAATTTTTCAGTTAGTAATGACTGCATATATTTTATTGATTACATTTAATGTTCACAAATATTTGCAATACATATTTTACATAGTCTTTAATGTTTAAAAATTGTTTTAGAAGCATACTTATATACATATATAAAATATATTTCTTTACCACAACTTTTATACACTATTTGAAATAAGTTTTAGGCATTCTGTGTTATGTCTGTAATAGTCAGATATTGTTGAGGAGAAAATGTTATAAAACGCAAAAAGTTAAAGCGCTAAATAAAAAAAAATGTAGTATTGATAATTAGGCGTAATAATTTTGTGGCGTAATGGGGAGGCAAAAAGAGTTGAATTGTTAACGAGATGAAGCTTGTTTACGGAAACATTTCGTTGTCTCGTGACATAGTACATACGTGGATATACTTAATATGAGAAACATTACTGCAACATGAATGCCTTATTTGTTAACCGAAGATAAAAATGCAAAGAGCCAAAAGTTCATAAAAAATACTCAAAATGTCTCCGCATTACGATTGTGATGATGGTAGTAACTGTGTTGATTGAAGCAGTGACGATCTTGGTGGAGATTGTGATGATGAAAGTTACTGTAATTGACACTGTTTGTAAAAAACTTAACGGAAAATTGCCTTATTGAAAAAATATCGTGTTTTTTTTTGCACTTTTATATGAAATTATTGTTTTACAATGCATATATATTGCCTATTATGGACTATTGTTGTATTGTTTGGGGTAAAGGAAACACAGACTATCTAAATTATGTTTGTAAATTACAAAAACGAATTGCTTCAATCATTTTACAGCAACCACAAAGATCTCCATCAATGAAGCTATTCGGAACTCTTAACTGGTTAGCCTTCCCTGACAGATGTAAATACCGACAAGGCGGTGCTTGCTTTTAAAACTTTAAATAACATGGCACCGACTTATACTTTATCCGACAACAAAATATATATAACTTAAGATCTAGATAGGTCACGATAAGATATTGTATTATGGACAAGACCTAAAACAACATTATATTAAAGACACATTTTCTTATTATGGCCATGAAACATTTTTGGAACATATTACCTTTAAATATTCGTAATGTCTAATAACCTTAAATGTTTAAAGAAAAAATTACAAATCATATCTTGATGTTCATATGAATGAATTAACGGGAACGACAATGATGCAATATACGTATATGTTTAAACAAATTGTTGAGAATCTGTCGAAAGTATACGAGTTGTCTTATGCTAAAAATTGCATTCATTTTTCTACCTATGCATGTCCTGTTGTTGTTGTTGTTTTCTATTTCAAAAATAAGATATATAGATTGCTATTGTATGTTCTTAATGTTTAACCTTCTTTAAATAAAGATATCATTATTATTATATGGCCTCAAAGCCTTCCATAAGAGACGACGCCGCTCACCGGCGTCGCCAATTAAGTGCAAAGCCAAATATTTAAAATTATTAATACCCGTTACATACCGCACTCGTTACATACCGGCATCCGTTATTTCCCCCGGTACTTGTCATAGATGCACTTTTGCCAGTATGGTCATAACCCATACCCTGGTAAATCGGCAGTGGCGTAGCTACTATTTTAGGCCATGTAGGCACAGGACTAAAATTTTGGCCAAGAAATTGACATTTTCAAAAGTCCCAAAATACAATAAACACAGGCGTGGGTGGAATTGGTAGTGTGTTCAAGCCGTATGGTCAAATCAAGTGTCTTTTAGGCTGATGCATGATTTACCGTCCTCACTAAAGTTGGCATCTAATCAAATTCATAGTTTAAAATTATTGTTTTGATAATTTTCCTTGAAAAAACTTTAGAACGCGCAATTTGCTCTTTTTAATCTGAACTTGTTTTTGGCTTCCGGGGGCTTAGCCCCCACACCCCCTTTTATGGGCCTACACGTTGAAAAAAGCTGGCTTTGCTCCTGATCGGTACATATGTACATTTTTGAACTTTGAAAGTGAGAGGAAAGTAATAGTTAGAAATTTACAATCGTATTAAGATAATCTAAACTTTCATTTCAAAAATATTCAGAATAAATAGATACAATAAAGTGAACTACCATATCAAATAGCGATTTCTTAAATTTATTTTCTAGAAATATCAATATATAAAAGTTCAATACAGTAGCATTACACATATATAACATACACAATGAAACACTTACTATTATATACATTTTATAATGGCTCTACAACGGAGTAAAAAAGTCCTCTCTTATTAATGCCATCGTTAAGCATCTCCCTGTATTTATTTTAAAGCACCCCCAAGCTATGTCTAAAGTTGGGTGTCTTCTAAAGTTTGTGGAAAAATTTATTACACACTGG
>NW_026858764.1:0-27889 GCF_026571515.1 Ruditapes philippinarum | reverse complement strand
AAAAAGGTTCAGTCTGAGCAAAAAATTCATAGCTACCATTATAATAATTTTTGAGGCCAGATTGTTTTGATTTTTTTAATGTAGCCTTTAAGCATGTATACTGTTGATCTGTCTATTCGAAGACAAAGTAAGAGCTGATATATGGATTAAACATAAAAAACATGTATAAAAAGAATAAGAGACAGTCATGAGATATTTATAATAAAACATCTGATTGGTTCATTTAATTTCAAAGAAGAGACAAATAAAGTGAAATAAGAGGTTTCTAAAAGTGCTGGATACCATCAATACGTATTGACGGACAGCAGCAGTATGCTATGCGAAAACAAAATATATAGCATATTGTCGCATACATCCATCAGCACTAGGCCATACTAAAAAGACATAGCATATTGCCGCAAATAGCATTATCGCGACAAAGCTTAAAACTTTCTATTATTCAACCATACTGAACTGACCTTGATGTCTTAGTTTGTTTAAATATGAAAGTGGCTTCAATCATTCAAAAAAAAAACTCACGAAATAAAGGCATAAAAAATAGGAAATAAGTTTAACTAATATTTAATGACAACTAAATTTACAATGCAAATACAAATTAATAAAAAACAGAATTGTGTAGAAAGCTAAAACATTACCTTGAACTCAGTTATAGAGTTGAATTCAGTTATAGAGATAATGGGCAGTCCTTTCGTTTCATATCAAATACTGAACAGAAATTATGAACAGAAATTCGATTTTCATAATTTTACAAACATCATGTTTAAGCAGTAAGAGCGTTTGTATATACAAATATGAATAATATAAATATCAAATAAACATACTTGTCTCACAACTACCTCCAATGGTATTGTCAGTGTTTGTATCGTAATATGTGTTAGTACAACTACACCTGCTTCCAATACATTCAGCCCGAGAAGATAAACATGCATTTGGCATTGGACAATTAGAGCCAAGGCCAACCTCTGAAAATATAGAAATGTATAAATTTCATTAGAATAAACTATTTAAATATCATTATAAAGCATAGACGATACAACTTCATACTAAAATACAGTTAAAAGCTACTTTTGAAAACCAACTTCATTATATCTCATAATATATAAATATCATATATCTGTAGACATGAAAACGAACCAAAACAAATTAAATTACTTCTTTTAAAATGAATATAATTTTAAGAGTCAGATGGTCAACTTTATCAAACATGGATGCATAACGTTACTTAAGTCAATCTTATGACATTTTCTTTTAATTCAAATAACTGAAAAAAAGGAAATTACAATTTTTTTTAAATTTACTCTGATCAGAAAGTCTCGTAAAGAATTGGCTGTTTTTTTTTAAAAAATATATGTGTTTTGTTAAAAATACAAATGTAAAATACTACTGCATTATAATTTATATATTTTACAGTATCTGTCATTGACCTATAACGTAATTTTTCATATCAATTACAATTATCATGACACTTACTTAGTATACATGTTCCACCAATGTTATTTAAACCATCACTGTCATAGTATGAACTTGTACACTGACAAGTGTTTCCATCTTGTCCATTACTCTGGCATCCAGCATTTCTATCAGCACATGTTGTTCCAGACTGTGAACATGATACTCCAAGAGAAGCCACTATGCAAGAATCATATGAACATACCTGTATAACTTACTGTATCATACATCTAAAAGTATTTGGAGGTGTCATTCAAATGGGTGTACTTCTATTAAATGTGACAAACTAGTTTCGCGTTAGATCGCATCGGACGAGAAGAAGACTTAGTTTGCTCTTTTCCGTAACATTTTTATGTCAAACCTTTCGCCTGTTATGCATTAAATTCATTCAGTGTAATCAATAATAAATATACAACAATTTCAAAGTGTTCCGTGAACATGACATGTTGTCTTGCCAACCGCTGTATATTTTGTATTGATTGGTTCTCAATATTTCTTAATTATAGCCAAAGATTCAAAACTTAACGGACAACATCCGTATAAGTAATAAAGGTGTAGATGTTAGTGTCAGATAATGAATATAGAAAGTTATGGTTCTTGCAATATGAAACTTCTATCAATGTAAACAATATCTGAATACTTTGAAGAAAAACATTTGAAAAACTTTAAACTTGTGTGCAGGATGACAATTTTTATATAACATGGATCAAAGTGCATGACTATGTAATTAAAAGAAAAGAAAGAAATTAATAAAGGTCATTAATATGCACATCTCCTTTTAGTTAATTGGACACTTGTGCTCCCACATCATGAATGTTGCTGTCAAAGTGGATTATGTACATACTTATGCATATTTTTTAAGCTCAAGTGCTAAAATGATATATGATATAATATTACTGAAATCAATAGGGTTTTCAATCCATTGACTGATAAAACTCTTGTTCTTTATTCGAAAATTATTTCATGCGTTATTGTGACCTTAACCTAATGACTTCAAAACTATTGACTTCAAAACGAGAATTGGTTATATTTTATTTAGCACAAACTTTCTCACAACATCTGTGGACCTTTTGCAAAAGCTTTTTTAGATATTGGTTAACAGCTTATAGTGGTCAAGGCAATGGCAACCTTTACCCGATAAATACAAAAACAAAAAGAAGTTCTACTACTAGCCATAACTAACCTCCGCAGTAAACGTTCTCTAGTAGTTTTTGTGGGTTTTTTTTTGTGTTTTGTTTTGTTTGTTTTTTACAAGCTTAAAGTAGTCAAGGCTATGGTGACCTTGACTTTTGACGTTTTAACCTCGTAATCAAAAAGGGTTATCAAATATCATGAACAACCTCACCGATATATCTCAGTATGCTTCAACTCACATAATTAAGCTCCCTTTGAGGAATCTATTTCCAGTTAGTCCAATACGTTGTGGGGCAAACTTTGTGATCAGGACAATGCTTCCAATATAAACACCTCATCTTGATACTGAAGCTTATGTGAGTGAATATGTGCAAAAGATCACACATACACAATATAGGGATCATAATAATTAAAGAGAAGTGAAACCTGTAAACTCGATTGTTCATACAAGACGAAAACAATTTTTTTTAAATATTACCTTGACAGTTTTTACCAGAGTATCCATTTGGACATGAACAACTATACGCATTTATCAGATTTGCACAAGTACCTCCATTCATACATGGCCTTGGTTCACATTCATCTATATCTAAAATTAAAGAACTTTTCAAGTATTTTAACATACACATAAACCAAGCTTATATTGTCCAAAAAAATAATGAAAGATATAAATTATTCAGAGATGAAGATACTGCATCAATAGTTTTATTAATTACCTAACAATGTTAATGGTCTCCACAGGGAGAAGGCATAATTATATTGGCTAATATTTGGAAATCAAAATTTACTTTCTTTTTAAACTTATGTTTTTCATACCTCCACTTGCATATTCATCATCTATCTTTCTTTGATGTCAAGTTTATGTATCTAATTTACTTAAGTTATCTTATACTCTAAACAAAATTTCAGTGGATTTTATTTACCACCGCATGTGCGAGTACTTTTAAATATTCATAATTGTGTAATGAAGACTTTTTAACATTTGGCCTTTAAGTGTGACCTTGACTTTGGGGTAGCAACCCAAATTGTTGCGCTTTGCATGGTGATCAACGGTTTAAAAGTTATCGAGTGGACATGGAAATGTTACGGACGGACAGACGGACGGACAGACAGACGAATTGGCAGAGGGGGCCATTCTTCTAATCCATTTTCCGCTCAGCGGAAGGAAATTAATACGTATATAACATTTTGAGTACAAATAGAAGTTCAAAGGGAAAGAAATCTTAAAATAAAGATGCTAGAGTTATGAACCTTGTCTTACGTTTTTGTGTGTTATGACAAAGAACAATTACCTCAAGTCTAAAGTAGGAACATTTTATATTAACAACAATGATTTTTTTAAAAAAAATTTCATGTTGAAAATAGTAACTGTTATAATTCTGGAAATACATGAGATAGACTTATAAATTTAATTTCATTACATGATATAGGTGTTGACAACAATTTAAAAAAAATTTGAATTAAGTCTCTGAAGAAATAAAAAAAATGGACAAATAGGGGAACTCTAAGTTTAAAGGGTGATCATTCTCGAACAATTGATGCTAGAGTTATAAACCTTGTCACATTATCATGATATGGAGAATGATTTCAAACTTAAACTTATAGTTGAATAAAATCCATAATGATTATGAAAAATGTCTGAGTAAAGAATAACATTTTTAGGTTCAGGGAGGAATAATTCTGAAAATATGACTTCGAGAATTATGAATATTGTCATTTAATAATTATGCAGTTGATGGTAAGGAACATTATATAAAGATTTGGAGTTTAAACTTGGTACCTTAAAAAGTAAAAAATAACATTTATAATGGGAAATCTAAAGTTTACAAGAATATCATTCTGGAAAATGTTAGTGCTTGAGTTAAGAGCCTATCCACATAATTCATGATGTGTATTATGATAAGGAACATATATTTGAAGTTTGAAGATTATCCTTTATTCAATAAAGATATTTGAGTAAACAATAGCAATACAATGTGATATTGTTGCCTCATGATAGCTAAATGCATTTTGAAGCTATCAATCATTTTAAGTTTGATTTAAATTGCATTTGTAGTACAAGAGAAGTTATGCTAACAAAGCTTTAAAAAATAAAAATCATTAAAATGCCATATCCCTAACAAAAAATGATTAAACCAGAAAATGCCGAGGATAGCACATCTAGACTTGGTACTGATAATTCCTGTAAAGTTTGGATGAAATTGCACTAATTGTTACTGATGATTAGTCAGGACAAGTATTGTATATTGTATATAAGTATGAATCATTTCCATAAATAAATTACAAAGGTAAGAAAAAAGGCGAAATTCAATCATTTGACCTTCAAGATCAACTATCAATGCACAATAATATCAAGAATTTTGACAGTCAAGTATGAACTTTACCTCCTTTGGGTTGCTATACTTAATTTAATTCACTACATGTCAATCTAATTAGCTACTTTTTAATATATAGTAACACAAAACATACCATGGGTTGTCAAGTTATTAATCGGAAACCGTTTTTACCTACAATGTCAATTTGACCTAAAGTAAAATCACTAAGGGCCAATTTCTTTCCAAGATTAATGCACCCACGAATTTGTTGGGCAAACAACCCATGGGTTGTGAAGATATTGATCGGAAATCGTTTTCCTTTTCTTACAAGGTCAATGTGACCTTGACCTTTACTTTTTGACACCAAAACAATAGGGGTCATTTTCAGTTCATGAATTATTCGCATACAAAGTTTGAAGCTATCAATCATTTTAAGTTTGATTTAAATTGCATTTGTAGTACAAGAGAAGTTATGCTAACAAGGCTTTAAAAAATAAAAATCATTAAAATGCCATATCCCTAACAAAAAATGATTAAACCAGAAAATGCCGAGGATAGCACATCTAGACTTGGTACTGATAATTCCTGTAAAGTTTGGATGAAATTGCACCAATCGTTACTGATGATTAGTCAGGACAAGTATTGTATATTGTATATAAGTATGAATCATTTCCATAAATAATTTACAAAGGTAAGAAAAAAGGCGAAATTCAATCATTTGACCTTCAAGATCAACTATCAATGCACAATAATATCAAGAATTTTGACAGTCAAGTATGAACTTTACCTCCTTTGGGTTGTTATACTTAATTTAATTCACTACATGTCAATCTAATTAGCTACATTTTAATGTATATAGTAACACAAAAATACCTATTTGACAGTTATTGCCTGTATATCCAGCAGCACAGCTACATGTATATCCATTTACTACATCTCTACAGGTACCACCATGCTGACAAGGATTGGAAATACATTCATTGATATCTGCAATAGTTATAATTTTTGTTAATTTCTTTGTCATTTTGATTTCGGAAACCATTTTACCTACAATGTCAATATGACCTTGACCTTTGACCCCCTGACCCCAAAATCAAAAGGGGTCATCAACTTACCTTTCAAGGTCAATGTCACCTTGACCTTTAAGCATTTGACCCAAAAATCAAAAGGGTCATTTACTGGGCAAGACTATTGCACCTATGTATTTTAAGGGCCAAGATACCATGGGTTGTCAAGTTATTAATCGGAAACCGTTTTTCCCTACAAGGTCAAATTGACCTAAAGTAAAATAACTAAGGGCCAATTTCTTGCCAAGATTAATGCACCCACGAATTTGTTGGGCAAACAACCCATGGGTTGTGAAGATATTGATCGGAAATCGTTTTTCTTTTTCTTACAAGGTCAATGTGACCTTGACCTTTACTTTTTGACACCAAAATCAATAGGGGTCATTTTCAGGTCATGAATAATTCGCATACAAAGTTTGAAGTTCCTAGGCATAAGCTTCTTTAGGAGGTGGGGGCAAAAGAATATTAGACTATTTTATATTGTAGCTAGATTGGCTTTCTTTTTTTTAGCTTTGGCAGCAATTTTGTGCAGCAAAGCGGAATGTGCCAGCCATGTGCCAACAAGAATTGGTCTTGATTACTCTTGTCAAGTTTATTCAACTTTCCTTCAGCAGTTTGACCGGCCATTTTGTAAAATGTTGGTCAAAATTCACTAGGTGGTTTAGGAAGAGATGTTGTTTAAAGAAATTTTGGATAAATACAAATAAGCGATATACTGCCATTTCAAAAGCTCACCTCTGAGCTTAAAAGTCTTTTTCAATATAGCAAAGATATGATATCTCTGTCACGCAATATTACATCATTACTCATTTCCAACAAACCTTATGTAAATAGACAGCAAACTACGCCAGCACCAACAAAATGTTTGTGTAACAAATATAATTGTTAATTATATACATTTCTTTAATTCAAAACAAAACATACTTGTTTGGCAGTTATTGCCTATATATCCAGCAATACAGCTACATGTATATCTATTTAGTCCATCTATACAGGTACCACCATTGGAACAAGGCCTGGAACTACATTCATTTATATCTGTAATGTATTAAGCATATGTGAAATTTCAGCTGGCAAGGGAAAGAAAGAACAATGATCATTACAGACAAATTAACGTAATGCATTTTATATAATATTGAATTCATGACTTATATGAAAAATGGCCATGATCTTCAAGGTTGTTTGATTGTTTTTTATGTAGTTTTGTCCAAAAGAAAATAATTCATTGATTAATTACAAGAAATTTATTGCCTTTTATAGCAACAATCAGTAAAAACCAAATAGTTTGAATTTCACGGTAAAAGTCATACATGAGTCAATGTTAATATGAGTTTGATTTACCTGGATGTCCTGACATAAAAGATGATGTGTCTTAAATATGTCTGTTCTACTTAAAGGTCTTGTACCTAGGATTGATATGGCCAAGTATGAGGACAATAATTTGGGTAAAATTTAGAAACATATACATGATGTTTGAAGTAGATACCTTAAGAAATTATAGAATTAGAGAAATTATAGAAAACAATACATGTTTTATGAAAACTGTAAGTTTATGGTGTTGGGTGATGATAAGAAACATAAAGTTAAAGTTTAAAGAAGATGCATTAAGAATAAAGAAGTTAAACATAAAACAATAAGCATCTTTAAAAAAGATACTCGGCCGAAGTAAGACTGGTTAACTTGCATGTGTTAGTTATTAGTTTTCCATGAAAAGTCATATAGAAATGTTAGCATAGCTTGCATTACAATAACATAATACTTTCTTGTAGGGTTATAAATCTTGAGAAATGGAACGCATTAAGATGTATGAATTTCTTAAAAAACCTGTCGTGTTTCGGTTTTCTCAATTTCTACCATCACATGTACGCAGTCGGTAAGGCAATTATATTTTAATGCTTCATTAATATGCACAAATATAAAAAATATAAACATTATATTAAATGAACTCATCAATGATAATTCATTTTCTCAGACATTTCTGAGATCTGAATGCAGGAAGTATTGTTGAACAGAACTTAAGTATCTGAGCAATTTAATTAAAAATATAAAAAAACTATCCTGTACATTTTATTTTACAACTATCTTTTATATTCTGATTTCATAATGGCAAAAACCATCCTGTACATTTTTGTTATCTTAGAATGACAAGAACTATCCTTTACAATTTATTTTAGAATGACCAATGAGATTCCCAATAAAATTTAAGGAAGTCAAAACAGACCGGCATTTGGCAAGAACAACAACGTTTTTTATTTTCATAAAAAAATCAAGGAGATTAATTTTAGGTCTATTTGTTGCCATAGCAACAAATATTTTCAAGATTTGGAGAAATGAAAAAGATTTTCACAATATACTGGATATGGGTTCTACCCATATTTCAAGTTCCATTGTAAAATGTTCAGTATTTTTTTTTAGTTTTCACTGGATCCAGATAGACGGACGGAAGTACTTACGATATGTTAACGTGACTCTTCTTTCGATATTTTTACACATAATAGTCACGTCACAAAAGGCCTAAAAAGACACAAGTTGTCTTCCTAACGTATTATATAAAACATCAATTGATCAATTAATGTCGAAAGACCAAAAGTATAAAAAGTTCTACAATCCTTGACCCCAATGAAGCCTTACTGAGGAGAACCCAATGCGCTTACGTGATTTAAAAAAGAAATGTGTCAAATGAGTTAAGGCTGTATGTGGAAAAGCATATTTTTTAGCATCAGTGGCCTTGATGCTTATTAACACCTGTCTCGACTTATTGGGCTTTTGGACATATGGGAGTAGAATATAATTTTTCAAGATTAATATTTAATTCAATGAAGGTCTATACAATTAACGTGTGTGCAACATTGAATGTCATTCAATCACTGTGTGGTTCAAGAATAATTATATTTTAGTTGTGAACAAGAGTCAGAGAATCACTCTTGCCTAAATTTCTTGACAAAATTATGAAAAAGAATCAATTATTCTGGAAATATTTTTCTGTATTAGCATCAAGACAGTTTTTGAAATGTTTAACACATTTGCACCACACAATATGAAAGTGACCATATTGATAAAAATTAAAATTTCTATGCCATTATGGTATAGAGAACACTTTCAAATCTTGAAGAAACAAAGCAGTCTGAAGGACAGCTAAATCCCCTTTCCGTAGTGAACAGTAATGTGTACTTCAGGACCTTTAATAAAACATGACCTTGATGTTGTGCCATGCCTATCATAAGCACATAGTCTCACGATGGTGCTTATGTGTGCCAAGTTATTTGAAATCTGCCATAAGGTCAAAAAGTTATGGAGAACGTATAACCTATATAATTAGGGGTAGCAACCTGGATGTTTATCTCTGTAGATTATGGGGCGGACACAAAAATTTAATGTAGATTTGTTATTGTGTAATGAAGACTTTTTAACATTTGGCCTTTAAGTGTGACCTTGACTTTGGGGTAGCAACCCAAATTGTTGCGCTCTGCATGGTGATCAACGGTTTAAAAGTTATCGAGTGGACATGGAAATGTTACGGACGGACAGACGGACGGACAGACAGACGGACTGGCAGACGGAGGCCATTCTTCTAATCCATTTTCCGGAAGGAAAGGAAGGAAATTAACATTTTGAGTACAAATAGAAGTTCAAAGGGAAAGAAATCTTTAAATAAAGATGCTAGAGTTATGAACCTTGTCTTACGTTTTTGTGTGTTATGACATAGAACAATTACCTCAAGTCTAAAGTAGGAACATTTTATATTAACAACAATGATTTTTTTTTTAAATTTCATGTTGAAAATAGTAACTGGTATTATTCTGGAAATACATGAGATAGACTTATAAATTTAATTTCATTACATGATATAGGTGTTGACAACAATATAAAAAAAAGTTTGAATTAAGTCTCTGAAGAAATAAAAAAATGCACAAATAGGGGAACTCTAAGTTTAAAGGGTGATCATTCTCGAACAATTGATGCTACAGTTATAAACCTTGTCACATTATTATGATATGGAGAATGATTTCAAACTTAAACTTATAGTTGAATAAAATCCATAATGATTATGAAAAAAGTCTGAGTAAAGAATAACATTTTTAGGTTCAGGGAGGAATAATTCTGAAAATATGACTTCGAGAATTATGAATATTGTCATTTAATAATTATGCAGTTGATGATAAGGAACATTATATAAAGATTTGGAGTTTAAACTTGGTACCTTAAAAAGTAAAAAATAACATTTATAATGGGAAATCTAAAGTTTACAAGAAGATCATTCTGGAAAATGTTAGTGCTTGAGTTAAGAGCCTATCCACATAATTCATGATGTGTTTTATGATAAGGAACATATATTTGAAGTTTGAAGATTATCCTTTATTCAATAAAGATATTTATGTAAACAATAGCAATACAATGTGATATTGTTGCCTCATGATAGCTAAATGCATTTTGAAGCTATCAATCATTTTAAGTTTGATTTAAATTGCATTTGTAGTACAAGAGAAGTTATGCTAACAAAGCTTTAAAAATAAAAATCATTAAAATGCCATATCCCTAACAAAAAAAAATGATTAAACCAGAAAATGCCGAGGATAGCACATCTAGACTTGGTACAGATAATTCCTGTAAAGTTTGGATGAAATTGCACCAATTGTTACTGATGATTAGTCAGGACAAGTATTGTATATTGTATATAAGTATGAATCATTTCCATAAATAAATTACAAAGGTAAGAAAAAAAGGCGAAATTCAATCATTTGACCTTCAAGATCAACTATCAATGCACAATAATATCAAGAATTTTGACAGTCAAGTATGAACTTTACCTCCTTTGGGTTGCTATACTTAATTTAATTCACTACATGTCAATCTAATTAGCTACTTTTTAATATATAGTAACACAAAACATACCATGGGTTGTCAAGTTATTAATCGGAAACCGTTTTTACCTACAATGTCAATTTGACCTAAAGTAAAATCACTAAGGGCCAATTTCTTTCCAAGATTAATGCACCCACGAATTTGTTGGGCAAACAACCCATGGGTTGTGAAGATATTGATCGGAATCGTTTTCCTTTTCTTACAAGGTCAATGTGACCTTGACCTTTACTTTTTGACACCAAAACAATAGGGGTCATTTTCAGTTCATGAATTATTCGCATACAAAGTTTGAAGCTATCAATCATTTTAAGTTTGATTTAAATTGCATTTGTAGTACAAGAGAAGTTATGCTAACAAGGCTTTAAAAAATAAAAATCATTAAAATGCCATATCCCTAACAAAAAATGATTAAACCAGAAAATGCCGAGGATAGCACATCTAGACTTGGTACTGATAATTCCTGTAAAGTTTGGATGAAATTGCACCAATCGTTACTGATGATTAGTCAGGACAAGTATTGTATATTGTATATAAGTATGAATCATTTCCATAAATAATTTACAAAGGTAAGAAAAAAGGCGAAATTCAATCATTTGACCTTCAAGATCAACTATCAATGCACAATAATATCAAGAATTTTGACAGTCAAGTATGAACTTTACCTCCTTTGGGTTGTTATACTTAATTTAATTCACTACATGTCAATCTAATTAGCTACATTTTAATGTATATAGTAACACAAAACATACCTATTTGACAGTTATTGCCTGTATATCCAGCAGCACAGCTACATGTATATCCATTTACTACATCTCTACAGGTACCACCATGCTGACAAGGATTGGAAATACATTCATTGATATCTGCAATAGTTATAATTTTTGTTAATTTCTTTGTCATTTTGATTTCGGAAACCATTTTACCTACAATGTCAATATGACCTTGACCTTTGACCCCCTGACCCCAAAATCAAAAGGGGTCATCAACTTACCTTTCAAGGTCAATGTCACCTTGACCTTTAAGCATTTGACCCAAAAATCAAAAGGGGTCATTTACTGGGCAAGACTATTGCACCTATGTATTTTAAGGGCCAAGATACCATGGGTTGTCAAGTTATTAATCGGAAACCGTTTTTCCCTACAAGGTCAAATTGACCTAAAGTAAAATAACTAAGGGCCAATTTCTTGCCAAGATTAATGCACCCACGAATTTGTTGGGCAAACAACCCATGGGTTGTGAAGATATTGATCGGAAATCGTTTTTCTTTTTCTTACAAGGTCAATGTGACCTTGACCTTTACTTTTTGACACCAAAATCAATAGGGGTCATTTTCAGGTCATGAATAATTCGCATACAAAGTTTGAAGTTCCTAGGCCTAAGCTTCTTTAGGAGGTGGGGGCAAAAGAATATTAGACTATTTTATATTGTAGCTAGATTGGCTTTCTTTTTTTTAGCTTTGGCAGCAATTTTGTGCAGCAAAGCGGAATGTGCCAGCCATGTGCCAACAAGAATTGGTCTTGATTACTCTTTTTAAAGTTTATTAAAAAAAAAAAAAAAAAAAAAAAAAAAAAAAAAAAAAAAAAAAAAAAAAAAAAAAAAAAAAAAAAAAAAAAAAAAAAAAAAAAAAAAAAAAAAAAAAAAAAAAAAAAAAAAAAAAAAAAAAAAAAAAAAAAAAAAAAAAAAAAAAAAAAAAAAAAAAAAAAAAAAAAAAAAAAAAAAAAAAAAAAAAAAAAAAAAAAAAAAAAAAAAAAAAAAAAAAAAAAAAAAAAAAAAAAAAAAAAAAAAAAAAAAAAAAAAAAAAAAAAAAAAAAAAAAAAAAAAAAAAAAAAAATTTTTTTTTTTTTTTTTTTTTTTTTTTTTTTTTTTTTTTTTTTTTTTTTTTTTTTTTTTTTTTTTTTTTTTTTTTTTTTTTTTTTTTTTTTTTTTTTTTTTTTTTTTTTTTTTTTTTTTTTTTTTTTTTTTTTTTTTTTTTTTTTTTTTTTTTTTTTTTTTTTTTTTTTTTTTTTTTTTTTTTTTTTTTTTTTTTTTTTTTTTTTTTTTTTTTTTTTTTTTTTTTTTTTTTTTTTTTTTTTTTTTTTTTTTTTTTTTTTTTTTTTTTTTAACAAGAGTCAGAGAATCACTCTTGCCTAAATTTCTTGACAAAATTATGAAAAAGAATCAATTATTCTGGAAATATTTTTCTGTATTAGCATCAAGACAGTTTTTGAAATGTTTAACACATTTGCACCACATAATATGAAAGTGACCATATTTATAAAAATTAAAATTTCTATGCCATTATGGTATAATGAACACTTTCAAATCTTGAAGAAACAAAGCAGTCTGAAGGACAGCAAAATCCCCTTTCCGTAGTGAACAGTAATGTGTACTTCTTGACCTTTAATAAAACATGACCTTGATGTTGTGCCATGCCTATCATAAGCACATAGTCTCACGATGGTGCTTATGTGTGCCAAGTTATTTGAAATCTGCCATAAAGTCAAAAAGTTATGGAGAACGTATAACCTATATAATTAGGGGTAGCAACCTGGATGTTAATCTCTGTAGATTATGGGGCGGACACAAAATTTAATGTAGATTTGTTATTGTGTAATGAAGACTTTTTAACATTTGGCCTTTAAGTGTGACCTTGACTTTGGGGTAGCAACCCAAATTGTTGCGCTCTGCATGGTGATCAACGGTTTAAAAGTTATCGAGTGGACATGGAAATGTTACGGACGGACAGACAAACGGACAGACAGACAGGCGGACTGGCAGACGGAGGCCATTCTTCTAATCCATTTCCGCTCAGCGGAAGGAAATTAATACGTATATAACATTTTGAGTACAAATAGAAGTTCAAAGGGAAATAAATCTTTAAATAAAGATGCTAGAGTTATGAACCTTGTCTTACGTTTTTGTGTGTTATGACAAAGAACAATTACCTCAAGTCTAAAGTAGGAACATTTTAT
This sequence comes from Ruditapes philippinarum, assembly GCF_026571515.1. Lineage (NCBI taxonomy): Eukaryota > Metazoa > Mollusca > Bivalvia > Venerida > Veneridae > Ruditapes > Ruditapes philippinarum. The sequence goes on along the minus strand of NW_026858764.1, from coordinate 14,110 downwards.
ATTAACAACAATGATTTTTTTTTAAATTTCATGTTGAAAATAGTAACTGGTATAATTTTGGAAATACAGGAGATAGACTTATAAATTTAATTTCATTACATGATATAGGTGTTGACAACAATTTAAAAAAAGTTTGAATTAAGTCTCTGATGAAATAAAAAAATGCACAAATAGGGGAACTCTAAGTTTAAAGGGTGATCATTCTCGAACAATTGATGCTAGAGTTATAAACATTGTCACATTATTATGATATGGAGAATGATTTCAAACTTAAACTTATAGTTGAATAAAATCCATAATGATTATGAAAAAAGTCTGAGTAAAGAATAACATTTTTAGGTTCAGGGAGGAATAATTCTGAAAATATGACTTCGAGAATTATGAATATTGTCATTTAATAATTATGCAGTTGATGATAAGGAACATTATAAAAAGATTTGGAGTTTAAACTTGGTACCTTAAAAAGTAAAAAATAACATTTATAATAGGAAATCCAAAGTTTACAAGAAGATCATTCTGGAAAATGTTAGTGCTTGAGTTAAGAGCCTATCCACATAATTCATGATGTGTTTTATGATAAGGAACATATATTTGAAGTTTGAAGATTATCCTTTATTCAATAAAGATATTTGAGTAAACAATAGCAATACAATGTGATATTGTTGCCTCATGATAGCTAAATGTATTTTGAAGCTATCAATCATTTTAAGTTTGATTTAAATTGCATTTGTAGTACAAGAGAATTTATGCTAACAAAGCTTTAAAAAATAAAAATCATTAAAATGCCGTATCCCTGACAAAAAATGATTTAACCAGAAAATGCCGAGGATAGCACATCTAGACTTGGTACTGATTATTCCTGTAAAGTTTGGATGAAATTGCACTAATTATTACTGATGATTAGTCAGGACAAGTATTGTATATTGTATATAAGTATGAATCATTTCCATAAATAAATGACAAAGGTAAGAAAAAAATCGAAATTCAATCATTTGACCTTCAAGATCAACTATCAATGCACAATCATATCAAGAATTTTGGCAGTCAAGTATAAACTTTACCTTTGGGTTGCTATACTTAATTTAATTCACTACATGTCAATCTAATTAGCTACTTTTTAATGTCTATAGTAACACAAAACATACCTATGTGACAGTTATTGCCTGTATATCCAGCAGCACAGCTACATGTATATCCATTTACTTCATCTCTACAGGTACCACCATGCTGACAAGGATTGGAAATACATTCATTGATATCTGCAATATTTATATTTTTTGTTAATTTCTTTGTAATTTTGATTTCGGAAACCATTTTACCTACAATGTCAATATGACCTTGACCTTTGACCCCCTAACCCCAAAATCATTAGGGGTCATCAACTTACCTTTCAAGGTCAATGTCACCTTGACCTTTAAGCATTTGACCCAAAAATCAAAAGGGGTCATTTACTGGGCAAGACTATTGCACCTATGCATTTTAAGGGCCAAGATACCATGGGTTGTCAAGTTATTAATCGGAAACCGTTTTTACATACAATGTCAATTTGACCTAAAGTAAAATCACTAAGGGCCAATTTCTTGCCAAGATTAATGCATCCACGAATTTGTTGGGCAAACAACCCATGGGTTGTGAAGATATTGATCGGAAATCGTTTTTCTTTTTCTTACAAGGTCAATGTGACCTTGACCTTTACTTTTTCACAACAAAATCAATAGGGGTCATTTTCAGGTCATGAATAATCCGCATACAAAGTTTGAAGTTCCTAGACTTAAGCTTCTTTAGGGGGTGGGGGCAAAAGAATATTAGACTATTTTTTAGCTTTGGCAGCAATTTTGTGCAGCAAAGCGGAATGTGCCAGCCATATGCCAACAAGAATTGGTCTTGATTACTCATGGCAAGTTTAATCAACTTTCCTTCAGCAGTTTGACCGGCCATTTTGTAAAATTTTGGTCAAAATTCACTAGGTGGTTTAGGAAGAGATGTTGTTTAAAGAAATTTTGGATAAATACAAATAAGCGATATACTGCCATTTCAAAAGCTCACCTCTGAGCTTAAAAGTCTTTTTCAATATAGCAAAGATATGATATCTCTGTCACGCAATATTACATCATTACTCATTTCCAACAAACCTTATGTAAATAGACAGCACACTACGCCAGCACAAACAAAATATTTGTGTAACAAATATAATTGTTAATTATATACATTTCTTTAATTCAAAACAAAACATACTTGTTTGGCAGTTATTGCCTATATATCCAGCAACACAGCTACATGTATATCTATTTAGTCCATCTATACAGGTACCACCATTGGAACAAGGACTGGAACTACATTCATTTATATCTGTAATGTATTAAGCATATGTGAAATTTCAGCTGGCAAGGGAAAGAAAGAAAAATGATTATTACAGACAAATTTACGTATTGCAGTTTATATAATATTGCATTAATGACTTATATGAAAAATGGCCATGATCTTCAAGGTTGTTTGATTGTGTTTTATGTTGTTTTCTCCAAAAGAAAATAATCCATTGATTAATTACAAGAAATTTATTGCCTTTTATAGCAACAATCAGTAAAAACATAAAAGTTTGACTTTCTAGGTAAAAGTCATACATGAGTCAAGGTTAATATGAGTTTGATTTACCTGGATGTCCTGACATAAAAGATGATGTGTCTTAAAATGTCTGTTCTACTTAAAGGTCTTGTCCCAAGGATTGATATGACCAAGTATGAGGACAATAATTTGAGTAAAATTTAGGAACATATGCATGATGTTTAAAGTAGATACCTTAAAAAATTATAGAATTAAAGAAATTATAGAAAACAATACATGTTTTATGAAAACTGTAAGTTTATGGTGTTGGGTGATGATAAGAAACATAAATATAAAGTTTAAAGAAGATGCATTAAGAATAAAGAAGTTAAACATAAAACAATAAGCGTCTTTAAAAAAGATACTCGGCCAAAGTAAGATTGGTTAACTTGCATGTGTTAGTTATTAGTTTTCCATGAAAAGTCATATAGAAATGTTAGCATAGCTTGCATTACAATAACATAATAATTTCTTGTAGGGTTATAAATCTTGAGAAATGGAACGCATTAAATGTATGTATTTCTTAACAAACCTGTCGTGTTTCGGTTTTCTCAATTTCTACCATCCACATTACGCAGTCGGTAAGGCAATTATATTTTAATGCTTCATTAATATGCACAAATATAAACATTATATCAAATGAACTCATCAATAATAATTCATTTTCTCAGACATTTCTGAGATCTGAATGCAGGAGGTATTGTTGAACAGAACTTAAGTATCTGAGCAATTTAATTAAAAAGTTAAAAAAAACTATCCTGTACATTTTATTTTACAACTATCCTTTATATTCTGATTTCATAATGGCAAAAACCATCCTGTACATTTTTGTTATCTTAGAATGACAAGAACTATCCTTTACAATTTATTTTAGAATGACCAATGAGATTCCCAATACAATTTTAGGAAGTCAAAACAGACCGGCATTTGGCAAGAACAACAACGGTTTTTTTTTCATAAAAAAATCAAGGATGTTAATTTTAGGTCTATTTGTTGCCATAGCAACAAATATTTTCAAGATTTGGAGAAATGAAAAAGATTTTCACAATATACTGGATATGGGTTCTACCCATATTATAAGTTCCATTGTAAAATGTTTAGTATTTTTTTTAGTTTTTACTGGATCCAGATAGACGGACGGAAATACTTACGATATGTTAACGTGACTCTTCTTTCGATCTTTTTACACATTATAGTCACGTCACAAAAGGCCTAAAAAGACACAAGTTGTCTTCCTAACGTATTATATAAACCATCAATTGATCAATTTATGTCGAAAGACCAAAGTATAAAAAGTTCTACCATCCTTGACCCCAATGAAGCCTTACTGAGGAGAACCCAATGCGCCTACGTGATTGAAAAAAGAAATGTGTCAAATTAGTTAAGGCTGTATGTGGAAAAGCATTATTTTTAGCATCAGTGGCCTTGATCCTTATTAACACCTGTCTCGACTTATCGGGCTTTTGGACATATGGGAGTAGAATATAATTTTTCAAGATTAATATTTAATTCAATGAAGGTCTATACAATTAACGTGTGTGCAACATTGAATGTCATTCAATCACTCTGTGGTTCAAGAATAATTATATTTTAGTTGTGAACAAGAGTCAGAGAATCAATCTTGCCTAAATTTCTTGACAAAATTATGAAAAAGAATCAATTATTCTGGAAATATTTTTCAGTATTAGCATCAAGACAGTTTTTGAAATGTTTAACACATTTGCACCACATAATATGAAAGTGACCATATTTATAAAATTTAAAATAGAAATTGCTATGCCATTATGGTATAGAGAACTCTTTCAAATCTTGAAGAAACAAGGCAGTCTGAAGAACAGCTAAATCCCCTTTCCGCAGTGAACAGTAATTTGTACTTCTTGACCTTTAATAAAACATGACCTTGATATTGTGCCATGCCTATCATAAGCACATAGTCTCACGATGGTGCTTATGTGTGCCAAGTTATTTGAAATCTGCCATAAAGTCAAAAAGTTATGGAGAACGTATAACCTATATAATTAGGGGTAGCAACCTGGATGTTAATCTCTGTAGATTATGAAGCGGACACAAAAATTTAATGTAGATTTGTTATTGTGTAATGAAGACTTTTTAACATTTGACCTTTAAGTGTGACCTTGACTTTGGGGTAGCAACCCAAATTATTGCGCTCTGCATGATGATCAACGGTTTAAAAGTTATCAAGTGGACATGAAAATGTAACGGACGGACAGACGGACGTTCTAACAGGAGAATAATTATGTGGCTACTCTATTGTTCTCTCTATTGTTCTTTTTAGCCACACAAAAGAAAATAGCCACATAAAAGCATTACGGAATGAATGACATCAAAGAGAAAGAACAGTTACCTATTGTCCCTCTAGCCACATAATTACTCTCCTGTGAGTGCGGACGGACAGACAGACGGACTGGCAGACGGAGGCCATTCCTCTAATCCCTTTTCCGCCCAGCGGAAGTTATAACATTTTGAGTGCAATTAAGTTCAAAGGAAAAGAAATCTTTAAATAAAGATGCTAGAGTTATGAACATTGTCTTACGTTTTTGTGTGTTATGACAAAGAACAATTACCTCAAGTCTAAAGTATGAACATTTTATTAACAACAATGAAATAAATAAATTTCATGTTGAAAATAGTTATAATTCTGGAAATACAGGAGATATACTTATAAATTTAATTTCATTACATGATATAGGTGTTGACAACAATATAAAAAAAATTGAATTAAGTCTCTGAAGAAATAAAAAAATGCACAAATAGGGGAACTCTAAGTTTAAAGGGTGCACGTGATCATTCTCGAACAATTGATGCTAGAGTTATAAACCTCGTCAAACATTGTCACATTATTATGATATGGAGAATGATTTCAAACTTAAACTTTTAGTTAAATAAAATCCATAATGATTATGAAAAAAGTCTGTGTAAAGAATAACATTTTTAGATTCAGGGAGGAATAATTCTGAAATATGACTTCGAGAATTATGAACATTGTCATTTAATAATTATGCAGTTGATGATAAGAAATTTATATAAAGATTTAGAATTTAAACTTGGTACCTTAAAAAGTAAAAAATAACATTTATAATGGGAAATCCAAAGTTTACGAGAAGATCATTCTGGAAAATGTTAGTGCTTGATTTAAAAGCCTAGCCACATAATTCATGGTGTGTTTTATGATAAGGAACATATATTTGAAGTTTGAAGATTATCCTTTATTCAATAAAGATATTTGAGTAAACAGTAGCAATACAATGTGATATTGTTGCCTCATGATAGCTAAATGTATTTTGAAGCTATCAATCATTTTAAGTTTGATTTAAATTGCATTTGTAGTACAAGAGAATTTATGCTAACAAAGCTTTAAAAAATAAAAATCATTAAAATGCCGTATCCCTGACAAAAAATGATTTAACCAGAAAATGCCGAGGATAGCACATCTAGACTTGGTACTGATTATTCCTGTAAAGTTTGGATGAAATTGCACTAATTATTACTGATGATTAGTCAGGACAAGTATTGTATATTGTATATAAGTATGAATCATTTCCATAAATAAATGACAAAGGTAAGAAAAAAAATCGAAATTCAATCATTTGACCTTCAAGATCAACTATCAATGCACAATCATATCAAGAATTTTGGCAGTCAAGTATAAACTTTACCTTTGGGTTGCTATACTTAATTTAATTCACTACATGTCAATCTAATTAGCTACTTTTTAATGTCTATAGTAACACAAAACATACCTATGTGACAGTTATTGCCTGTATATCCAGCAGCACAGCTACATGTATATCCATTTACTTCATCTCCACAGGTACCACCATGCTGACAAGGATTGGAAATACATTCATTGATATCTGCAATATTTATATTTTTTGTTAATTTCTTTGTAATTTTGATTTCGGAAACCATTTTACCTACAATGTCAATATGACCTTGACCTTTGACCCCCTAACCCCAAAATCATTAGGGGTCATCAACTTACCTTTCAAGGTCAATGTCACCTTGACCTTTAAGCATTTGACCCAAAAATCAAAAGGGGTCATTTACTGGGCAAGACTATTGCACCTATGCATTTTAAGGGCCAAGATACCATGGGTTGTCAAGTTATTAATCGGAAACCGTTTTTACATACAATGTCAATTTGACCTAAAGTAAAATCACTAAGGGCCAATTTCTTGCCAAGATTAATGCATCCACGAATTTGTTGGGCAAACAACCTATGGGTTGTGAAGATATTGATCGGAAATCGTTTTTCTTTTTCTTACAAGGTCAATGTGACCTTGACCTTTACTTTTTGACACCAAAATCAATAGGGGTCATTTTCAGGTCATGAATAATTCGCATACAAAGTTTGAAGTTCCTAGGCCTAAGCTTCTTTAGGAGGTGGGGGCAAAAGAATATTAGACTATTTTATATTGTAGCTAGATTGGCTTTCTTTTTTTTAGCTTTGGCAGCAATTTTGTGCAGCAAAGCGGAATGTGCCAGCCATGTGCCAACAAGAATTGGTCTTGATTACTCTTGTCAAGTTTATTCAACTTTCCTTCAGCAGTTTGACCGGCCATTTTGTAAAATGTTGGTCAAAATTCACTAGGTGGTTTAGGAAGAGATGTTGTTTAAAGAAATTTTGGATAAATACAAATAAGCGATATACTGCCATTTCAAAAGCTCACCTCTGAGCTTAAAAGTCTTTTTCAATATAGCAAAGATATGATATCTCTGTCACGCAATATTACATCATTACTCATTTCCAACAAACCTTATGTAAATAGACAGCACACTACGCTATGACAAAGAACAATTACCTCAAGTCTAAAGTATGAACATTTTATTAACAACAATGAGTTTAAATAAATTTCATGTTGAAAATAGTTATAATTCTGGAAATACAGGAGATATACTTATAAATTTAATTTCATTACATGATATAGGTGTTGACAACAATATAAAAAAAATTGAATTAAGTCTCTGAAGAAATAAAAAAATGCACAAATAGGGGAACTCTAAGTTTAAAGGGTGCACGTGATCATTCTCGAACAATTGATGCTAGAGTTATAAACCTCGTCACATTGTTATGATATGGAGAATGATTTTAAACTTAAACTTTTAGTTAAATAAAATCCATAATGATTATGAAAAAAGTCTGTGTAAAGAATAACATTTTTAGATTCAGGGAGGAATAATTCTGAAATATGACTTCGAGAATTATGAACATTGTCATTTAATAATTATGCAGTTGATGATAAGAAAATTATATAAAGATTTAGAATTTAAACTTGGTACCTTAAAAAGTAAAAAATAACATTTATAATGGGAAATCCAAAGTTTACGAGAAGATCATTCTGGAAAATGTTAGTGCTTGATTTAAAAGCCTAGCCACATAATTCATGGTGTGTTTTATGATAAGGAACATATATTTGAAGTTTGAAGTTGATCCTTTATTCAATAAAGATATTTGAATAAACAATAGCAAAACATTGTGATATTGTTGCCTCATGATAGCGTAATGTATTTTGAAGCTATCAATCATTTTAAGTTTGATTAAAATTACATTTGTAGTACTAGAGAAGTTATGCTAACAAAGCTTTAAAAAATAAAAATCATTAAAATGCCATATCCCTGACAAAAAAATGATTAAACCAGAAAATGCCGAGGATAGCACATTCCTGTAAAGTTTGGATGAAATTGCACCAATTGTTACTGATGATTAGTCAGGACAAGTATTGTATATTGTATATAAGTATGAATCATTTCCATAAATAAATGATTAAGATAAGAATAAAGGCGACATTCAATTATTTGACCTTCAAGATCATTTAAATGATCGGAACATATCATAATTATTTAACATGTCCGTTTGGTTACAATAACTGATTTGTCTACATATAAATCAATTATGTACATATATGACAAAATTACAAATAACAACTTAGTCAAAATTCTGTTATGACCTTGATGGTTAAGGTTATTTAAATCTCAAGGTCTGTTTAAACTCTTTTAGATCAGTTCAACCATTTACAGGGTCATTGTTTTGTCTAAGTATGAAAAGTATCCATTAATAAATTACAAAGTTCCAGACAATAATAGAAATATTTAGTGAATATTCAATTATTTGACATACAAGGTCAAGGTCATACATGTGTCACGTTCAATTAAAGGAGAATATACACAAAGATCCTGACTAAAAAGATGTTGTGTCTAAATATAATAATTAATCAATTAATAAATAACAAAATTAAATTCAGTAACAGAAGAGAATTTTATTAATTTTACATTATCCGAAAGGTTGTTTTGCCTAGTTATGAAGATAATCCCTTGATAAATTACCAAGTTACTGTCAATTATAGCTAAAACTCAGTGCAAATTGAATAATTTAACCTTCACGGTCAAGGTCAATAATCATCTAAGGTTAACTTGAGTTTAACACACATAAAGGTGTTATCCAAGAGAGTGTTTTGTCTATCTGAATTGTTAGGTCAACTGCTCACAAACAGTACCACAAACATAACCATGTGTTGTGGAAACCAGGTCAACCAGTGACTATGTTTTATCTCAGTTAAACAATTGGGTTAACAAGTTAGTCAATTTACATAAAACTGTAAACACTGGAAAGGTCCATAACACAGTTATAGCCAGTCACAGCAAATAAAATGAAATTTTCGATAATTGTAGTGATCGTTAAGCACACATAGATAAAATCAGGAAAAAAACAAAGCAAAATTTAGGCATTTGACCATGAACGTCAAGGTCATTTATCAATGAAATAAAGATGAGTCTAGTCTACTTAAAGGTGTTGTGCCAAGAATGGTTGTGTGAAGTATGAAGACAACAAACTAGAAACTTAATAAGCTATGTCAAAATACAAGTTTGCGGACGGCAATGTTGACCGCAACGGCAACGGCAACAACAACGGCAACGGCGACATGAATGTTATAATGCCTCTTTTTAAAAAAAAATCTCGGTAAAAAGAAGCTATAGTAGAATATATTATTTTCTGCACAAATTCTTTAATATGAAATCTGAACATGAACATTGAACATCTTAAAAGATCGCAATAGAGATACAATCAAATGATACAAATAATTTAACATAAACCTTTCATGTATTCTGAGGTACAAAATAGGAGAGAACAAGCATGATGTAAAGTCAATAATTTACGGTCTCAAGAAATGATTATATTTTAGTATATGAATTTTTTTTAAGTGATATATCATTCAATCGTTTATCTGTAGTACGTACATTACTAAGTATTACATGCTTAGGTTTCATGTGTTGCATAGCATAGATATCTTTGTTCAAATCAAATAAAGCTAGGAATAGGCATAATTTAAATTGTAACTTCTATTTTTTTGCAAAGATATTTGTGAGATATAAGTATATAAAAGATCTTGCAGAAATAATTCATAGAGTCATTAAAAAGATGCTGTCAATGTTTAACATTACAGCCAAATATGATAATAGATGCATTGTGAAAGAAAGCAAAATTAATTATTGTGTTTTACATATTGTGACGGGGTCATGTTATATGTTGCTTGTCAATGTATGTCCCGTATTGTACCCCGTAAATTATGTTATGTATATGTCAATGTCATGTCTGTTATATGTAACAGTATATATCTTGTAAAGTCCTATATTTATGTCCCTTTTCCTATGTTTCATGCATTCATCCTTTTATTCATTTACTCATTCGTCCAGTTTTTCATTTATTCACTCATTTATTAACAAGTATGTATTAACCACTGGTACGGGCATCAATCCTAAATATTATGTTCCGCACTTTGTACCTTCACGCATGCTCACTCGTACTAAATGTGCGCAAGCCAAACTTTATTACTTTATTTATTAATAATAAATATTATCTAAAAGCGTGTCTCTGTATTTTTGCAGGTAAATACAAATGACAAACTCAAACTTGACCTGCTTATTCGTATGATGTATCTATATGTAAAATTTGAGTTGAATGAATTCAACTGTTGGGTAGATAATGAACGGGAACTGAAGATTTTTTATTTTTTCAAAACTCAAGAGGGATAACTTTTGTCAAATATCATCGAACTATGACTAGATTCAGACTTTACGTACTTATTCCTATGACATATCTGTTAAGTTGAGTTGAATGTGTACAGCTGTTGAGGTGATAATAAAAGGAAACTGAAAATTCTTCTTTTTCTCAAAGTTAAAGGGGCATAACTACTATTTGAGTTAAATGTGTACAACTGTTGGGGGATAATTAACGGAAACTGAAAATTTCTTATTTTAAAAAAAAGTTTAAGGGGATAACTCATCGAACCATGACCAAATTAAATCTTGATCTGCATTTTCTTATGATACATCCATATTTCAAATTTGAGATGAATGTGTACAACAGGGAAGATAATAAACGGATACTGAATTTTTTTCAAGGGGCATTACTCTGTCAAATTTCATCGAACCATGACCTGCTTTTTTCCTTTGAAATATTCATATGTCAAATTTGAGCTGAATGTGTAGAACTGTTGTAAAGATAATAAACGGAAACTGATGGTAACACAATGACAGAATAACGGAACAGAGTTACACAGTATGCCCAAACCATTTATGACTAAGACATAAAAATAACATTTCTAACAGGAATTCTAAGTTCAAGGCGATGGGGGATAATTTTGAATAAAATGTGTGTTAGAGTTATGAATCTTGTCACACATCATGTGGGTTAAGATAAGGAACATATACGCTACAGACCCTTTATTAGACTCATGTTGGGGTCAAGGTCTTTACAGCGCGTTATTAAAAGGTTCTGATATATCACGCTCATCGCGAAGTTACCCCATTACCCCAACAAAAGTTAGTACATATGCCGCTAACAATTTTCAATTAGAGTACAATGAATATCTACATTTTTCCTAGAACAGTTTCATAATGTTAACACTATTATGTTTCAAATAATACAGTAACTTATTTTATTTAATACAAACAGAAAAACTACGAAAGTAAAACATAAATTACGAGTGTGAACCGTTAGCCATTACAGTTGTAGTGAAAGCTTTCACCTTCTTAATCAGATGCCATTTATCTCCTGTCTTACCAGCGTTACAAAGTGCAGGATTTTAAAATTGGTTGTGCGGTTTACTAAATTCAGCGATGTCTGTATGTCACAGTTATGGTATGAATTGGAGATTTCTTATAACAATTTGATGTCTGACTGATCGATAGGTAAAATAACAAAAGAGCGGATTAACGCTAACCTGGCATGCTTTTCAAACCTTCTCCCTGATGAGTTTCTAAATTACAGTTCATTTTTGTATTTGACTGTCATATTGAACAAGCGGTTATAGCGGTTACTGGCGTCATAAATCTACATGTAAAAAAATTTTTATCTGCCAAACATATGATTATATGGGGGGATGCCAAGTCCTTTGGGTAGCATTATAACAGCGCACGTTAAACGGGGCTGAAATGTATTTGAAGTTTGAAAAAGATGCCGTAAGAAAAAAAGAAATTAATTTTAAAAAATAACTGTTTTAAGGGGAAATAATGTAATTCATCGCAAGATAATTCTTGAAAAATGGGTGCTAGAGTTAAAACCCTGATTACATAAAAAATCGTGATGAAAAAGATCATTTATTTAAAGTTTAAAGTAAATCCCTTAAGAAGAAAAGAAATAAGTGTAAAAAATATTAAAAAGGAAAATTCTAAGTTCAAAAGGAGATAATTCTAAACATTTTGCTCCTAAATTTAATTTTGCCATAAAAGATGTTAATGATAAGGCACATATATTTTAAGCTTGAAGTCTTCACCTTAAAGAAATTTTAAAAAAAAAGTTTTGTAAAAATATTTTACTGCAACAAATTTTTAATATGAAATTTGGATGTGTACACTGACGCCGGGTAAGACTATACTTTGTATAATCGAGCTAAAACTGATACCAACGAAGTATTTACAAATCATTAACCTTTCTAGATGGCAATTATACTGGCAGCAATAGTTCTACATTCTACTGTAATGGTGAAGTTTTTATTCAGCTTTATATTGGAAAGGTAAAACTTCCGACCAATATGAAAATGAATTTTTGCACTTCGACGTGAATTAACTCATGCTGAATTCATTATAAATATCTTTTTAATGCGATTAACATATGACAAAACATTCATTCAAATACAAAAAAGTCTATACTCTAAATTTGAGGATTTCAGAGAAAAAAATAAATTATTTACTTGACATGAAACTATGATTGCCAGATACTATTCTATGAATGTGTTAATGATTTGAAATGAATAATATGTAAAATTTTAATTTGACAAAGTCTAGAGCAGATGTAAGAAGGGTTAAGCTTAAAAGTGATAATATCTGTCAAATGTTTAGGTTCAAATCACAATATCCGCCAGAGGGGACACAGCTCATGAATATCAATTTACTCCATCATTACAGGTACCACCATGCTGACAAGGATAGGACAAACATTCAATTATATCTGTTATATATATAAATATATAAAATTGTTATTAAGTTTTTTTTTAATTTCCTTCCTGATAGAGACCAACGAATGTTATTCTGCAAACTTAACTTCATTTTAAAAAATGCTACACATGCATTCCTTGCAAATGTATAGAAACTGGATAATGGCAAGTCAGATCGAATATCATCATGATTAAAACACATAAAACAAATCAATAAATCATTTTTCATATCCATGTATACCTGTCTTATAGGCAGTACATGCAGTATAAAGTTTATTCTCAAACAAAACATACTTATTCCACATCTATCGCCTGTATACCCAGCAACATAGCTACAAGTATATCTATTTACTCCATCATTGCATGTACCACTGTTCTGACATGGATTAGAACTACATTCATCCTCATCTGTTATTTTTAAAATCTGTGTTAATTTCGGTGTAATTTTTTTTCTTACTTCATGTACTTATTTAAGAATTATAACTATAAAATAATAGTAAATACTAAATAATTGTTACTGTTCAGATTCTGAGAATTAATAGACTCTGACCATCTTCATGTTCTCCTGTCATTTTTTTATCTGTCATAATGTTACGTACCCTGCTGAGTATGTTGTTTTTAGGGTAATGCATGATAAGTAATTGCTAGGTTACTGAGAAGACACTGGTTCTTAAATTGATAGAGCAACAATACATAAAATCTTGATTTTTCAGGGTCTGAAAAAGGGTCTTGAAGAACAGTGGAGGGGTTGAGATACAACCTGCAAACCCTTTATTACAAGTCCAGTGCATTACCACTGGACCACCGATTTCCTTCAACTGTCTACCAATGAATCAATTAGTATTTGTTACTTCTAACTAGGTATGGTGTGTTAACATCTTAGACATAATCTTATACAGACAACATGAAAAAATTACCATTAAAGGTTTTGTAAAAACAGTACTATTTATAAACAATTTGTGTATAACTTAAAGATTATAGAGAACAATGAACTTATATATTGTGTCGTTATATATTCCCTGTACGTTTGTCATTTTGTTATATCATATATGTCA
>NW_026858763.1:0-43906 GCF_026571515.1 Ruditapes philippinarum | reverse complement strand
CGCAAACACCTTCAACATGGGTGGACACAGATTTATCATAGAGTGTTCAGCTGCAGCCACCAATACCAGGGAAGAAGTATAGATGAGGCATCCTCAATGTACTCTTGTACTCTGACATCTGACTCATCTGGTCCATATCTATATTAGGACAATGTGACACTTTCTTTGATACCAGCAGATTTACCTATAAAAGTAATCAAAATATGACATATTACAATAAAAATTAAATGGATTTTTTTGTACTCTCTGTGGATAAAACATGTATTGTCATTAAAATTGTTTTTTCTATTTCATAACATAAAATCTAATTAGGAAATGGATCAAACAATGAATACAGGTTTATTTTCATTTTATTATTGTTGTTTTTTGCTTGTATTTTTTTTGTTGGGTTTCATGTCACACCAACAGAGAAGCGGTCATATGGTGTCTTTGGCTTAACTGGTAGAGGAAGACCTCTGGTGCACCCCATACATTATTTCAGGCAGGAGTGGGCACCCGAGTAGAACCACTCACATTCCGTAAGCTAGCTGGATAGTTTCTTCACATGAAAAAATCGAAAGCCCCTTGCAGACATCTTAGTTAACTTTATAATGTGCAATATAATAACAATACATTCAATATAACAATTATTTCTAACATGTTTCTGTTTTAAAAAGTTAAGGAAATATTGTAGGATTTTGTTTTTTCTCATGAAACAATTGAAAATTGTATTTTAGTCCTATGCTAAGCACAATTCAAATAAAAACCATTGCCATGCTTTTCAATTTTAAGTCATTTTGATTTATCTAAAAAACAGAGTGAGTGAAATTTATCGGTCCAAAACTACATTAAATGTTGAAAAATTATTTCCAGTCCATTCATGTAAAAAACCCTCAGTGGAGTCCCTTTAATCTTATTTCATGTTCAATCACATCATTCTTCACTAATATTCAACAAAGATTTATATGCTTTTCCTCTCTATCGAACATTTGGCATTTTCAATTATTTTCATCATCATTTGTGTAGTTAGAAGGTTTCAACAAGGTATTTTAACATATTTTCATTCATTGAGTCCAAAGTTTCAAACTAGATTTGAATATTTAATCTAAGCACCTGAAAAAAAAAAGAGAAAAGTTTTGTGCACTTACCCTATTCAGCATGGTACATACATCCTCACATCTAGCGTACTTCATAAATATCTGAACGAGGGCCTCTACATACCAGCTTCCCCTGTCACGATTACGCCATGCATAGTACCCTGTTAATATATACACGTTCTTATTTATCTATTTTTATTTAGTTGGATTGTATGTTACACCACTGACCTAACACAAGATAGGTCTTATGGCCACTTTCCAGCTTTACTGGTTGAAGAAAACCACAGGT
This sequence comes from Ruditapes philippinarum, assembly GCF_026571515.1. NCBI lineage: Eukaryota > Metazoa > Mollusca > Bivalvia > Venerida > Veneridae > Ruditapes > Ruditapes philippinarum. The sequence goes on along the minus strand of NW_026858763.1, from coordinate 42,541 downwards.
GCCCTTTCGTGCATCATTTCAGACACAAACAGGCACCTGAGTAGAACCACCGACATTCTTATCAAAACTAGTTCATCAATATATCAAACAGTAATTGTTCAGCTAATCAGGCAGCAGAAAAAAGTGGTGACAATAGTTAATTGGTCTAAATGCAAGCCAATGTATATCAGGGTCTTTGAGTCTTTTAAAGTTGGTAAAATATACCTTGCTTTAGAGCTGCCATCGATAGAACCCATATGATAATCATCAAAAACATTTTACAGATTTGAAGAAAAAAAGATGATATTTATAAAAAATCACCCAAAAAGAATTCAGCCTAGTTATCTTCAAGTGTTACAAATACTGCAATGACTCATGTTGACCTAAATGATAATTCAACATTAATTTCACAAGAAATTACTCAACATTACCAAATCAATTTAAATAATGGCAATCACATTAACTTCGAAGAAAAGAACTTTTTCTGTATACCATACTTTTTCCAGATTTAGACAACCACTCACCATTTTGTGTCGGGTAACATATTAGCATATCAGACATAGAGGGCACCTGCCTTACACGAGCATCTGACCCATCATGTTCATCAGGGTAATACTGCACACCTCGGTCTAGTGCACCTGCAATAATACAAGGTTGTCATAAATTGTCAGGTACAGGGCACGACACACAGAAATGGGAATTTTTACAATGTTTTACACAAATTGGAAAAAACTAGAAGCAAATTCCTTTTATATATTACTCATAACTCATATTACTATCTGGAATACTAGATAACAATTTGCTATGGCACAGAGCAGTTAAATGTAACAAAATGGCAATAATTTTACTTGATTTATTTTTTTGTTCTTTGAATTGGGAATTTTCTTCTTGAAATTGGAAAAAAATAATACTTTTTGGCATTGGGAACATGACCCAATATTGGTCATCTAAATTGGCCAGAAAAAAAACTCTGTGTACAATACTGAATTCAATTGCACCTGAGCATAGCCATCAAAGCTATATTGGACTAGACACAAGCCAAGTCTAATATAGGTTTTGCAGCTGTGTATGAGTCCAATAGTATCCGTATTGTCCTGTAATTATCTACAAATAATTAACAGATAACTAGAAAATTAAGATATATAATTTAATTAAAATGAAAAAGTTACTTTCTTGTATTTTTTTTCATGATTTACTTAATGATACAAGGATATTGTACAAAACTGTCAAATATTTAGTTTACCCCACTTCCTGTTTAATTTCTTTGCATCAAAACTCAAAGGCTGTATTAAATAGCCAATTAATAACAACAATACCATTTTTCTTTTGTTTTTGATAAACAATTTATGAACATTGGCAGCAGGGCCAAGTGGCTATCAAGTTGGACTAGTAAAATAAAGATTGCTAGCCGCATGGGTTTGGGCCAAGTCAGGGGCAAGCTGTTGTTTTCTTGAGCAAAGGTACTTTACACTCATTGCTTAGTTCTGGTTGGTTCCAGGATCGGAGTCGATAGTGCTTCAGTAAGCTTATAGCTTCCAACAATAAATTTTTATAAAGTAATTTACCAAAAAAAAGACAAGGTAAAACATTACCTCCACGACAAGCCTGTATAATGAACAGTTTCGGTTTTCCTCTCAGACTTGGACAACAAGTGTTATCAAACAGTGAGAACACAGCGTCAAGCTCAAACTTTTTACCGTCTGCACCAAAGATATAACCTTCCTCACCATGACTCAGTATACAAACAACAGTGCAGTCGCCGCTCACATGACTGCTGTGCTGAGAGAAATCTTGTAACTTCTGAACCATTTCCTGTTGAATTCAGAATATAATTATATTGAAATTCAATATTAATCTTATAAATGTATAAATATAAATCAGCAAAATGGCTCTTAGTTTTAGTACAAGTATTTTCTTGGGACACTAATATTTACTTAAAGATTTAAGAGTTAATTGAATAAGGCTGAATTTTTATTTTCTAAGGGAATGTAAATTGCACAACAAAGTTATACAGAAATTATTTTCCTTTAACAGAGATGTCCTAAGTCTTTCTGAACATTTTTTCCTAAATAACTGAATTTCAGTAATTTTTTTTCTGCAACAAAGACCCTGTGTCTTTATATGTTTTTTTAATCAGCTAGCCTGATACAGACTGAAATGAAAAAGTAAATGTCCTATTTTCAATAACAAAATTCATAGCAGAGAGAATTAGACATTGAAAATCTCTGACATCTAAAACTTAAAGCCTTGGCGATGTGTGGCGGGGACATAAATACAATGTTTACAATACAGATCAGACAACTCAAAATAAAATCTAAATCATAAACAACATATTATGATGATAGTATGTTAAATATACCATGGCTGTAAGTCCATCAGCATCATTGTAAACGGTTACATCAAAGTGCATCTGACATAACAGATTATGTAGATTGTCCCTATCAATGTCGGTACCTCTACGTGCTGATTTACCCACCACCTCATTCACGTTCATAATCAATGCTTTACCACGAGGTATCCTCCTCATTGCATATGCCTATAGTACATGTAGATTTTAGGATTTTACTTTTTTCGTATTTTGTTATGTAGTTCATATAGGAAATTGTTTTATCACACACCCGTGCCGATTTTGCGACTCCGTAAATATGGTATTGCACGGCCGTGCATATATTTTGACGTGACGTCATTAGCGTTATACAAACAAAGAGTAAAGACGCGCTAAATAATAGCGTTATACTATAGGCGCGTCAAAGAAAAATGACTCTTATTTCACTTTAAACGGTCTTATTTTGGGTATGTGATAAATAGAATATTAAATTCGTGTAAGTTCATGACTGAATTTATTGCACTCGTTGAATAAAATAATATTATGCTCGCCAGAGGCTCGCATAATATAAGTTTATTCAACTCGTGCAATAAATTCAGTATTGAACTTACACTCATTTAATATCCTCTATATAGTGTCAATATAAAAATACTTACAAATCATACATAAGAGCTCAATAAGGTTTAACAAATAATTATCCATACAAAAAAAACATTCATAAAAGTTCATAAACTAAATTTAACTACAACTTCAAAGAAGTGCTTCTGCTAAAGTACTTTTTAAAGATAGTGCAACCATGATTAAATAAACATTACATGTAATTATATCTTAGCAAGCTATATTTTAAAAGGAATTGTTTTTTATCAGTAATGTGCATTTAAAAAAATTCAACTTTTTTTGGACAACTATTTTAACCTGTTTATAATGTTCCAAATAAAACTTTCTGGTGCTCAGTTCAACACTGACATTAATTGGTCCGTCAGTGAGGTCAATCTCTGGGTCATCCATGGCCCCCAACAATGATGACCTCTGATTTTTCTCCAGATTCTGGTCAGGTTGTACGACCACTGCGGGCATGGACGGTTGTTTCCGTGGCTCCTCTAGCACTGGAATCTTCACTATCTGATCATCTCGGGCTTCTAACACTGGTAATGTAGGAGTCCTCTCAGGTCGGATCAGATTTGGTAGACTGCATGTATCCACATCTTCTCTTAAACGTTTTGCTGTGTATATAAAAGGGAGGCATCAATGCATGGTGAAATATATCTCAAAAATTTCAAAGCCTTTAAAATCACAATATTGTAATGCTCACATATGTCAAGTTTCTTGCTGATGTGTTTGTTATCTATGTACAATGCACATTAATTATACCACATGGTAAAGAATAAATGATTTTCTCACAAAATATTTTTCTTTACCTTAACAGGTTTAGCAAAGACTTTGTGTAAGCAACTCACACTTTATTGAAAATTAACAAACATGACTTTTTAATAAAAGTACATGTACTTTGGTATGATATTCGTCAAGATGAAAACAAATGTTCAAGTGGTTGCAAATAGCTTGAAATAGATTATACTGCTCTGTACTCCTTTTAATGCCGTATAAATTTGTAAGGTTAATTTTAATTTTAAGGTTAATTAATGGTAAATTGTTTCTTCTTTGAAAAAAGATTTCTGATTAGTTAATATTATATCCTCAGAAGATTTGTAATGAAAATATGGTCATTTTCTACAGATGAACATCTATCTGGATTGATCAGGGTTTTAAGTAACACTGACATTATAAAAGTCATAATATTATGGCAACAATTTGTCAGTATTTCCTTGTATGTACAATATACTGCTCAAGTAATTTGTGACAACAATATGTGAGCAATATAAAATGCCTTTTTCCATTGCCTTTCATATGTAGCTATAGGACTAAAAGACTTACCACCAGTTTCAATTTCTTCTGTCAATGGTCTTTTATGCATGGTATCTGGAATAATGAAAAATATCTTCAAAATCATTTCTTGAGACACAAACATGTATAATGTGTTACACCTGTTTGTAAAATTAATACATGTAGTTTGTTATACAACCTTAATAATCATATAAGAGCATAGGCCCAGAAAACTTCTCAGTGAATGCTAAGCTGATATACATATTGTCACCCAACAGGCAACACCACTGCCCATTCAAGCAAATTATATTTAATTGTCTTTCAAAAGAAAAATTAATCAGTGAACCAAATGTTACCAGTATATGTACCTTATTAAATGAAGCTGTACCATCTATCAAGCTATGTGATTAAATGTCTACAACAATGCAAAATGATAAGGTATCATTACTGATATCAAAAAAAGGGAAGTTCAAATAGAAGTGTACATACCAACACTGTCATTCCTCAGCAGCCTCGGTGATTGGCCATTATCTCCCCTTAATGAGTCTTTACCATGGAGATCAGGATGACCGGCGGTTGGCAACAGTGTTACATGTCGAGGGAATGACATCATACTTCGCTGCAGACTACCGTCACAGCTGTTGTTTGTTTCTATATGCCTGTCAATCTCAACCATACTACGAGCCTCGGAATATCTGGATGGACTTGGATGGATTTCCTCAACTTGTGGAGTTAAATTTCTACGACTCGAGGAATTTTCATTATATCTTTCATAGTTTTGTTTGATTTTGTCACTGAATCGCTCTTCATTTTGTCTACAATATATATTTTCCAATTCTTGTTCACTACTTCTGTCTACACCTTGTACTCTTTCCATATACTCTTTACTAGCATTGAGGAAGTGTCTTTCTTGTAATACTGGTGGATAATTCTTATCTCTAGTTTGGAAAGCAAATGATTTTTGTGGACTCATTCCTAAAACAAGTCCACTGGAAGCTGGATTAATCTCTGTATATGGAGATCTGTTGAACACATTTGGTTTTTGAGCATAGGGATTTTGGGAAATATCTTTGGAAGACACATTTTTTGGAAGACCTATACCTCCAGAATCACTAACTAACAATGGATCTATATAGTAATCGTTCATGATTTGTGAAACTGAAGCAAGTGGCAAGCCCATATTGAACAACTGTCTTTCTTTGTCTGATCTATTAGAGCACCTATCATTTAAAACACTGTACACAGCATGTGGATTTCTAAGAGTGTTTTGATAAAAGAACATGGCATCGTGTTCAGAATTGCTAGGCAAGTTTGGGGAAGACTGGGAGTGATGCAGATCTCTTGGTTCGATACTACGTCTATACATCTGTGTCTGCAGTTCCTCTCGAATGGCTACAGTCTGAACGTGACCTGGACTCTGGACCGAACGTTCACCGTCTCTGTATTCTACAACCTCTCCTATATTGACATAGGTTTGACCGAGTCCGGTCACCTGTGACCCAGATACCTGTGATAGTGTGTCTTCGACAGCATTTGCTCCATTAGATTCCTGCACAACATTTTTCTCTTCTGTTTCCTTCTTGCTGTCTGGCTTGAGATACAATCTCACAATACTACTCTGGGAGTCAGCTATTAAAGCCTCACAGAAAAGGTCAAATGTCTTTTCTCCTTGGTTAGATTTTGGTAAAAAATCTAGTAAACCCTCAGCCATTTCATCTTCTGTCTTTCCATTCTAAAATCCATATATAAAATGATAATTATTTCTATGTAAATATGTAAAAGAGATATATCTGCCTTAATTAATGGTTAAGGAAGATAAAAATATATTTTCATGCAACCATCTCTTGACATTTTCTGACATTTTGGTGCCAATATGACTGAGTGGTGAAGGCATAGGTGCAAGTTCAAACTGTCAGAAAACATGAAGACCTTCATCCTTTTACAAGAATTAAAATAATCAAAATTTAATAAAATACTGTACATGGTATCATCAATTATATATGACTTAAATGTATTATGCAAAATAATAAAGCCATTTATGTTTAGAAAAATTTTTTTTTTTGTTAAATTATTTCCACACTCTTCCAAAATGTAACAAACATTCCTATGTATTATAAACACTGAATCAATTAGTCTGGGTAGAAAATGTGTCAAGTGACCTGAAGGTCCATTAAGCTTAAAAACGATCATTTTTATTTTACCAACAATTTTTATTTTTAGAGTCCTTTTATATTTGCAAAATGTTTCTCATTGCCACTGGCTATATACCTGAATCATCTTTCAATTAGTGTATTTACAGTGATTTAGTATTGCGTATGGAAGTCAAAATACTACTTTGTTTACATTTTTTGCTACGTTTACATATTTCACAAACTTATTTCACAATCAATGCTATTCTCACATGTTCTAAATCCATTATCAAAACATTAAAAAAACAACAATGCTGTCAGACCCTTTTTACAGAAGGTAAAATGTATTTATTTCTTAGAGCTAAGGCTTATGTATCAAGAACATTTCATAAAATTCACCTTGACAGCAATACAACTCAGTGAGAAGAATATGAAAACTTAAAAAAATATGTCCTAACTTTTCCAGCTAGACTTAACAATGGAAAACAAACCTTTATTGTCCTGACCATCCTCTGATCTAATATATCTCTACTAATCAACTGTGTAAAGAGCCCACCAATCATGTTTAAGCTTTCAACCAAATCTGGCCGCTTATCTTTCAATATCTGTTTGTGTCTCTTCTCCATCTATGATTACAGAAAAATAAAATAAGTTGCGTCACAAGAAAACCAACGTTATGCGTTTGCGACCAGCATGGATCCAGACCAGCCTACGCATCCGCGCAGTCTGATCAGGATCCATGCTGTTCGCTTAGAAACCCTATTACAAGTAGAGAAACTGATAGCAAATGGCGAATAGCATGGATCCTGATCAGACTGCGCGGATGAGAAGTCTGGTCTGCATCCATGCTGGTTGCAAACACATTACACTGGTTTTGTCGTGACATGGCTCAAATTTTGTTGAATCAGATAGATTGGTGGTATTAACCTTTATCATGATAAATATCTTTGATGAACTTGTCAATCTTTCAATCGGAACAAAACCATTCATCACTTTTAACCTTATGAAACGTGCTGAATATTTTAAATGAACTTGTCCCACTTCCATTTTTAGTGTCTTATCTATTTTGATTGCCTGTGGCAATGTAAAATTAATCAGCGTAGCAACTGCTGAGATTGATTGCCTCAGGCGAAGATTACCGGCGCACCATGCTGTGAAGGACTGAAGGGTCGTATTAATAAACATAATTTTACAGTTGTCCAAGATAAGCATCCGTCAAAATTTGACTAGTCCGGGACTAACTTTCTGCTAATTGTCAGTTGTCCCAAGTGGTTTTAGAGTTGTCCCGGACTATAGGATTTGTAGAGCCCTGTTTGGGACTGTCAATTATCAATTTTATAGATTTGAACATTTAAAGTTTGTCAGCCAACAGTATAGAGCCTGGTCAGAATGCACGGATATGCAGGCTGGCTTGACTCTATACTGGTGACAATGGCTTAACCTTTTGGTTCCAGCACTTTAAGGGTTAAGGAATTATTTTAAAATATATATGCACTGAATGAACAATAAACTGTGCAAACCATGATCAGATAGCATGGACCCGCCAGCTGATCGTGGTCTGCATGGTTGAAAGAGTAGAATTACAGAAAAAGGACCATGTTGACTTTGGTTCTATTAAAATGCAGCAAATAAACTGTTGTAAAACAGTGTGCACAATTTATTTTGTATAATAAACAATAAGTTATAACTGATTAAAACTTTTTTTATCACATGCCTGTGCCGCTTTTGCGACTCCGTAAAATTGAATTGCACGCCTTGCATATATTTTGATGTGACGTCATTTGCGTTATACAAACATTTTGAAAAGACACACTAAATCTAAATGTAACACTAAAGGCGTGTCATGAAAAATATTTCTTTTTCACTTTAAAAAGTTTTTATGTTGAGTATTTGATAAATAGAATATTATATTCTTGTAGGTTTGATACTGAATTTATTAAACTCATTGGATAAAAATAATATTAACATTATTAAGCTACCAACAATATAGAGCCTATCAAAGGCTGGCCTGGCTCTATACAGGTGGAAAAGGCTTATCACTTTTGGTTCCTGCAAATTAAGGGTTAATTTATAATGAACATAACTGGATTTGCAGAAAGACAAGTCCATTATAAAAATTATGCAAGGTTATCCCTTAATAAAAATATTACTATAATTAAGTATCTACCTTAAGTTATCTGGCAGTGATTGTTGAGTATGGAAAGACCAGTTTTGGATTTTATTCAAGTACAGAAAGGTCAACTTTTCATGACTTTAACTTGATGTATAATCATCCTGCAACAAGGGTCAATGCCAAGATGCTGAGAAAAAAATTTCTAATGTTAAGCAATCTGAAAAGAAAAAAAGGAAAACAACTTGATATAAAGTAAGTATGTTGAGATCTTTTAAGTAAAGAAATATTTTGACTGGATCAGTCTTTCATTTTGTAGACAACTAGACATATAGGAGCTTGATGTAACCAATCTGCAGCTATTAAAATTTTGGAATAGAAAATTGAAGCAGCCAGTCCTCTGACCAGTCGCATAAATGTTACTACGTCTTGTTGAAGTAACAATTGATCATTTTGAGAATATATCTTACTGTATAATTTGCTATCATCAGCAAATAATTTGCATGTAAGTCATTTATGTAAATGATAAATAAACAAAGGTGCCATAGTCACAAAATACGCCCGTTTACGAAAGCTTTAGATGGAGATGGGGGCATTATGGATAAGTGTTATCTAGCAAGCAAGTTTTTATTCTTGGCACTGTGTTGTTAAATGAACCTTAAAACAAATCAGTAGGGAAGATATGCACAGGATGTGTGACCTTGACCTTGGTCGCAGGGACCTGAATTTTATGCACGGCACTCAGCCTCACAATGATGAACATTTGTGCCAAATTATATTGACATCCCTCTATGCCACAGGCAATCGGTGTGTGGCTTGGATAGTATACATGTACATGACCACGTCCACTTATTTTTTTATAAATTTTTTTTTTTTCACTAATAAAATATTTTTTTATTCAAAATGTTTTTAAAATATTTTATTAAAAAAATTTTTTTTGTTGGTTTATTGAAAATAAAATATTTTAAAAACATTTTGAATAAAAAAATATTTTATTAGTGAAAAAAAAAAAATTTATAAAAAAATAAGTGGACGTGGTCATGTACATGTATACTATCCAAGCCACGCACCGATTGCCTCACAGTGCTCTATGCATGTAGAAGTTTTGCTCCAGACAAGCGTTTTTCTATGAGCTCTAACTGTGACCTTCACCTTTGACCTAGAGACTTGGTTCATGTGCAGGGCACTACGTCTCATGGTGGTGAACAATTCTATAAAGTAACATTAAAATTCCTCCATGCATGTAGAAAATATGCTCCGGACAACATCTGGATATTTAATCATCTCCAGTGACCTTGACCTTGCAAATATTAACCTAAATTAAATGTGTCACACCTGTAGTCATGATAGTGACCATTTGTGCTACAATCCATCAATAAATGATGACTAAATGGTCCCTATACACATCTTCAAATTTTTATCTGAACTTTGACCTCTATGTGTAACCTTGACTTTGGTCGCAGGGATCTGAATTTTGCGTGCTACACTCAGCCTCACAATGGTGAACATTTGTGCCAAGTTATATTGAAATCCCCCTATGAATGTAGAAGTTTTGCTCCGGACAAGCGTTTTTCAATGAGCTCTAAGTGTGACCTTGACCTTTGACCTGGGTCATGCATGGAGCAATACATATCATGGTGGTGAACATTTCCATAAAGTATTATAAAAATTCTTCCATACATGTAGGAGATAAGCTCCAGACAAAATCTGGATATTTCACCATCTTTAGTGACCTTGACCCTGCATATATTGACCTAAAGTACATGTGTCACAGCCGTAGTCATGATAATGACCATTTGTGTTACAATCCCTCAATAAATGATGATTAAATCGTCTCTATACACATCTTCGTATTTTTATATTAACTTTGACCTCTATGTGTGACCTTGACCTTGGCTGCAGGGACCTGAATTTTGTGCGCGACACTCCGCCTCACAATGGTGAAAATTTGTGCCAAGTTATATTGAAATGCTTCTATGCATGTGGAAGTTTTGCTCAGGACAAGGGTTTTTCAATGAGCTCTAAGTGTGACCTTGACCTTTGACCTAGAGACCTAGTTCATGTGCGTGACATGGCTTCTCATAATGGTGAACATTTCTATGAAATTTCATTAAAATCCCTCCATGCCTGTAGGAGATATGCTCCGTACAAAATCTGGATATTTCATCATCTTTGGTGACCTTGACCTTGTATATATTGACCTAAATTATATGTATCACAGCCATAGTCTTGATAATGACCATTTGTGTTACAATCCCTCAATAAATGATGACTAAATGGTCCATATACACATCTTCAAATTTTTATCTGAACTTTGACCTCTATGTGTGATCTTGACCTTGGCTGCAAGGACCTGAATCTTGCGCGCGACACTCCACCTCACAATGGTGAACATTTGTGCCAAGTAATATTGAAATCCCTCTATACATGTGGAAGTTTTGCTCTGGACAAGCATTTTTCAATGAGCTCTAAGTGTGACCTTGACCTTTGACCTAGAGACCTGGTTCATGTGCGCGACACTGCTCCTCATAGTGGTGAACATTTCTATGAAGTTTCATTAATATCCCTCCATACATGTAGGAGATATGCTCCGGACAAAATTGGACGCCGCCCGCCCGCAAGGGGCGTTCCCATAATAAGTCCCGTTTTTCAAACGGGCGTATAAAAAGGACTGAACCTTGAGGAACTCCTGAGGAAGCAATTTTTTCCTTAAAATGTGAATGTATCCAGCACCGTAACAATTATAAAAAGAAACAAATTTTGTATTTTTTCTTAAAAATGAAAATTTACCCAAATGACCATTTTTCAGATATTTCACAAGGAATTACCGCTCTTTGAGGGCATATTAAAATTTTGTCTGTTACACTTTAATCGGATTTTTACCTATATATTTAATCAGAATATGTTCTAAAAAATTGACCAGTTCGCTGAAAAATGCCTTTCATTATTAGGTAACCATACGACTGGAAGACTCAATCTCAATTCATTCAGCTTGAAAAATCTTGGTCCACAAAGTTTAAATTATTAAAAATACTGCTGCAAAATTCCCATTAACTTGGGTTTTATCTAATTGAAAGACCCTGGTTTAACATATAGTTTTGCCATTTCGGACATTTACTTGATTAAACTGTAATAAAAAAAAAATATCTGTGAATCAAATTAAGGAAGCAACTCAACTTTTAGTTTGAATACCGACAGTAAGATGACATGTTAATTTTACATACATCAACACAAAGACAAATTAAGATTTTAATCACTTATATTAGAAAAAATTAGGAAAAAGACGAAACTGTTAGCTTAATTTATGTTAGATTGTGAATTTTTGCAGAATTGTGAACAGGTCCATCGGACCCATTCTGAAAATTGTGATTTCAAGACAATTCGCGATTGTGAATGGGTCCATTATTTTGTTCCACTTATATGAGGAAAAATTCACTGTGACGTGATATTTGACCGAGACCAAATAGGGAAACTATCTTCAACTCAAACCCTCTTTCTCCTATTAATGAGAAAATTCTGTATCCAATTCACCAATTCGAAAACCTAGCTAAACGCCGTTTTCCGGTACTTTCTGTACATAGCTCTGGGGAATTCACCTTAGATGGAGTGTTATAGCGAACTCTTTGTTTTCAGCCTTTTTTCAATTTAAATTGAAATAAAACAGTTATTTCTTTATAAGAAAATAATTAAATATCATTGTATGAATAATTCCATACAAAAAATAAAGTAAATTCACAAGTTTATGCAGAAAATAACCTTATTTATTATGGAAGATTCCACTACGTCTGTTTGAATTTTATTGATTTTCATTATAAATAATTTATTTTTTTGAATACTTTGCAATAGATATGAAAGGAATATTGATAATTTTCAAAAACATCAATTTTTTTCACCTTAAACGGTTAAATAATGATAGAAAAATAGAAATATCACGTAACTGTGTTATGTAGTGATGGAAATCGGATGAAATTTGTCACAATCGATCATCGGTTCAGTCGGATGGGACATAATCGATAACTTTCGAATGAAGTCGCGTTAAAAAGAAATAGGGAAGTAACTTTTTTTACCAAGCACTTCATTATATTTAGTAACATGAACTTCATTTATAGCACTTTTCAACACAGGTTTAACCTTATATAGTCATACATTTACGAAATAGATTTATTTTTCAATGGATGTCAAATAATATCATTCACATCACATTATATTACTATTGTTTACATCACTTATTGATCCTGTTCAACTCCAAATTGTCTCCGAGTGATATTTTGCGATCTGCGAGGTGTACCTAAAAGAAAATTACCGTCAGAATTAATTCCCTTTGAAACTTTAAACATTTTTGACGACGTCGCGGAACAAATTTTTGTGAATCGATTATTGTCTTTTTACATAACAGTAACTGATTATCGGCGACTTGCCACAATCGGAACATCACTAGTGTTATGCACTTCATTTGGTGTAATTCCCCAGAGCCGGAAAACGGTGTTTAGCTAGGTTTTCAAAAAGGTGTTGATATCATAGTTCTTTAACTGTTAAACTTCAAAAGGAAACGATCGAGTTTATTAATTTAAATTTTAGACCTGTCACAATTAAACAATTATTGTTATAATCCAACTCTGGCTAAACATTGTGGCGAATAGGTATTACACTGTGATGAATTGTTATGTGGCGAATCGTTACTACAATGTAATTCTCAAAGCGACGTCTTAATTTTACAGGACTAGAGGGTGAATTGTCTTGAGGGGTGAAGTGTTTCAAAAATTTGAGGAGTGAAGTGTCTGCGGAGCAGTGTATCTTGTTCCCAATTTCTTTACCAAGGTAAATATATAAAACCTAGAGACAAATTTATAGAACAAATCAAACAAATAGACAAACAAAGAAGACAACACATTATCAGATTATCACATAATTTTTAACGAGTTCTATCCGTTGGACTGCTGTCCTATTACCTGAGCTATAAACTGTAACAAACTGCAAACTAATATGTAAATTGCTTAATTTTATGTATTTATCTAAGTCATCAAATATAATCATACAAAATGCATAAACAGACATCAAAGTTTAAACAAGTTTAAACTTACTTTCGGTTGTGACCTCTCGCCGGAAGTTGGTAATGGGTATATTCCGTAACGCCCGTCTATTGTAAAAATACGGTATATAGTGTGGTCTTCAGTTTCACTTTTAGTCGTAATGCTTACGATAGCTATCTATCTCTGGATACTGCCAACCCCTCTTACGAGTGTTAAAGGCAGGAATTTAGTGCACGTCGGTTGTTAGTAAAGGGTGAAAAGAAAAGCTAAAAAAGAAAAGTCCTCCAAACATTGGTCAACATGCTTGGAAGGTGAGACTGAAAATGTATTCTAGTCATGGTTAAAATGTTAATAGTGAAACAAGATGATAAGAGATAAAATAGTTTAAAAACACTGGGAGTAAGACTAGTACTGCAAACCCACCACTGCCTGTATGAACTGACTCAGGTTGGGCAGGGTGGCAGGAAGTTTATTCCATAACTATAGTATATTTGCTATGAGGGAAGAAAGAGTATATACTTATGGTAGTCGGAGGATACCTGTATTTGGCGTAGGGATAAGGGGTGCATATGTCTGGTTAATCTATGCGGGGTTTGAACATATGTTGGGAGATTAATTGCAACTAGGTTATAGTATATCTTATAAAACATTATCAGTCTACAGTTCAATCTGCGATGTTCAAGGGATCGCCAGCCCAGTTCTTCCTGCATGGCTGTCACACTATCTAGAGTGAGGGAGTGTAATATCCTTCATTACTGTAGTCTGCTATTTATAACTATATTGCATGATGGGTAAAAAGAGTACTGAACTTCCGGTCAAGATATAACATGGCTTTCTAAATAAACGTAGTTACAATCAAATGTGTTTCTTATAATATCTATACCCTGGACATAACATCTGGCGACGAGGATATCAAGATATGTGATTAACCGTTTAAGAATTATCTGGATATAAGAATGTTACTAGTTTATGGATGGATAACGAAGTAAACTAATAAAAAATGAACAACTTGCCACATTTTCCAAGTTTCGATCTTGAGACGGACAAAACAAATTCAGGAGCACGGTGGGAAAAATGGATTGGTCGTTTAGAGAATTTATTCAAGGGAATGTTAGTGGACGATGATGACCAAAAAAGAGCTTTATTATTACACTACGCCGGTGAAAATGTTTATGATATTTATGACGTTGAGAAGAAAGAGACGGAAGAAACATATGACGCAACAAAGAAAGTGCTTGGAGACTATTTTTCGCCACAGAAGAACATCCAAATAGAGATATACAATTTTCGAACATATAAACAGTCAGAAGAACAATCCCTTGACGAATATGTAACGGAATTACGGACACTTGCAAAAACCTGTGGGTTTACAGATATTGATGGCGAAATATTGCAGCAATTAAGTTATACAGCACGGGAAATATAACCAGTTACGTCGTAGGGCTTTACGTGAACCTGACAAAAAACTGGATGCTATTTTAACTATAGGTAGGATGCTTGAACAAAGTGACCAACACGCCAAAGCAATGGAGAAAAATGACCAAAACTTAGTAAGGAAAGTATCAAATTACGCACGAAGAGGGCGAGGTGGAACAACACGTGGGAGAACGGCTGCACGACGTGGATTTAACTCGCAGAACCGTGGGAATTTTCGGGAGACTGGCCAATCGTATCAGCGCGGGAATTATCGGCGCGCGTTGCCAACCAATAAATGCAGGAATTGCGGATATGAATTTCCCCACAGAGGTACCCCTTGTCCAGCAAAAGGGAAAACCTGCAACACATGCTCAACAGTTGGCCATTTTGCGCGGTGTTGTCTGAAATCAAAACGAAGCAAAGTAAGGGGGCAGGGGACATATTCGAATGATGGCCCCGGTCAAATTTTTTAATAACTCAGACATGGTGTTTTGAAGGTACTGATAACTTCTGATATTTCTCTGTCATTGTAATTCTTTCTTGTTTGTGTGTAGGAAATGAGATATATTTTTGGGTTTTTACCCGAAACTAAGCATTTTGGTACCTTTGTATGTATTTCTGACTCTCCGAATGGAGGTGAAAAAGTTAAAAATCAAGCTTTGACAGTTGGCGCCAAACAAGTAAGAAACTTCAGATAAATTTTGTGAAAAATCTAAACGTATGACAGACACTTTATTTGTCATTTCTGAAAATGCCATAGCTTGCACTGCGTGTTACTGATATTTTTAAAGGAATCGGGCGGATTATGGAGTATGCTGCACCTTCATGAAGATTGCCTATATTGGTATATTTTAGGTGTGATTTTGGCTGGGTGGGGGTAAATATAAATTGCTGTCAGTCATTTTTTGAAGGAGCAATGCATGCAAACTATTATTTTCTTCAATGTATGTCATATATCATTGAATAATGCTGTGCAACTGGTTATCTGCCTGTGAAACAGATTTTGAAATATTTGGAATTGTGTTTCTGGTCACACTGAAATACAAAATTTTTCATTTTTAGGTCCCCTGCCCCCTAAACGAAGTAAGCCGTGAAGAGGATTTACAGTCCAATTCAGAGGAAGAATTCCTCTATAACATATCAGTTAAAAGTGTCGCAAAAGAAAACAAAAGGAAAACGCCTCAAACAAAAATAACAGTGAATGAAAAGAAAATAACAGCAACGATTGATACAGGTTCAAGTGTTAACATTATAGATGAAAGGACTTATAATTACATTGGAAAACCTAAAATTCAACGAAAATATTTACCAAACCTTTTGCCTTACGGAGGAGGAAATCCGCTTCCAGTAAAAGGGTATATGAATTTATCTGTTGAAAAGAATGATAAAATAACCGTAGCAAAATTTTATCTGGTGAAAGGAAATTATGGAGTTTTAATCGGCTATGATACATCATGTGAAATGGAATTAGTCAAGATTACACAGAACATCTCCTTGAAAACAAAGATTGAGGATAAATACCCTGGAATTTATAAAGGTATTGGAAAACTAAAAAAAACACAAAACCGTGAAATTGCACATCAATCCAAATGTGAAACCTGTAGCACAAAGAAATAGAAGAAAACCATTTCATTTGAGAGAAAAAGTAGAAAAAGAAATTAATACCTTGTTAGAAAATGATATTATTGAAGAAGTTATAAATGAACATACACCTTGGGTTTCACCAATAGTCACACCTCCAAAACAAAATGGCGATGTTAGACTCTGTGTTGATATGAGAGAGGCCAATAAAGCCATAGAAAGGGAAAGACATCAAATGCCGACGATAGATGAACTAATTTATGATATGAATGGAGCAAAAATATTCAGCAAGCTTGACCTTAAAGCCGGGTACAATCAGCTTGTCTTACAAGAAGAATCGCGGTATATCACAACATTTGCTACACACATGGGGCTTTATCGGTATAAACGTTTGAATTTTGGGACAAATTCTGCTAGTGAGGTATTTCAAAAGACCATAAGTGAAGTAATACAGGGTATAGAGGGATCTAAAAATATTTCGGATGATATTATTGTATACGCGAAAAATCAAAGTGATCACGATAAAGCATTAGATAAAGTTTTCCAGGCTATACACGAAAGTAGCATGACATTAAACAGATCTAAATGTGAGTTCAATAAAAAGGAAATCACTTTTTTTGGAGTAGTATTCGGGCAAAATGGAATGTCACCTTCACCTCAGAAGGTAGAGGCAGCCAAACAAATGCTGGAGCCTTCAAATGTGACGGAAATGAGAAGTTTTCTGGGAATGACGTCATATTCGTCACAGTTTATACGAAACTACGCGACAATCTCTGAACCGTTACGACGTCTTACAAGAAATGACACTCAATGGGAATGGGGCAGTGAGCAGCAAGCAGCATTCGAGAAATTAAAAAGTGAACTGAGCAGTGAAACTGTCATGGCATACTTCAATCCGAGCAAAGACATTGAAGTAATAACAGATGGATCACCTGTGGGAGTCTCGGGAATACTCACACAAGAAGGCAAGGTGGTGGCTTATGCATCTCGATCTTTAACACAAGTGGAAACGAGGTACAGTCAGACAGAACGAGAAGCACTGGCTTTGGTATGGTCATGCGAACATTTTGCGATGTATCTAAAGGGAGCACCAACATTCACATGCATTACAGATTGCATGCCGTTAACTAAAATTTGGGAAAAGAAACAACCACCACTAAGAATCGAACGTTGGGGATTGCGACTTCAACCGTTCAAAATGAAAATAGAGTATAGGTCAGGGAAAGGTAATCCCTCAGACTTTATGTCCCGTCATCCATTAAAATATATGGAAGAACGAAATATAGCAGAGGAATACGTGTCATTTGTCGCAGAACAATCATTACCAAATGCAATGACAGTAGATGAGGTAAAAATGGAATCATTGAAAGATAAGACAATGCAAAAGGCAGTCGAATTTACAAAGAATGGTAAATGGTATGAATTGAAAACACTGAATGACCCAGAAATAGACAAAGAAGAATTATCATCTTTTCGTAGTATAAAGGACGAACTGACTGTGTATCATGAAACATTATTGATGAAAAATGATAAACTAGTGATTCCAAAATCACTCCGTGAAAAAGCAATAAAACTAGGACATGAAGGTCACCAAGGAATTGTGAAAACAAAAAGTTACATAAGATCGAAAATATATTTTCCAAACATGAATTCTGAAATCGAAGCTGCAATTCAAAAGTGTTTAGCATGTCAATCAAATTCAAATGAACAAAGACCGCGTGAACCTTTGAGAATGAGTGAATTGCCGTCGGGACCTTGGCTCAATATAAGCGCTGACTTTTGTGGTCCGTTAGAAAACGGGGACTATTTACTTGTGGTAATAGACGAGTATTCGAGATATCCGATAGTTGAAATAATAAAAAATATTTCAGCAAACACAGTTATACCGGTGTTCGACAAGATTGTATCAATGTTTGCTATATACCGAAAGTGATAAAAACCGACAATGGGTCTCCATTTCAAAGTAAAGCATTTTGCCGACTTCATGAAATTTTACGGCATAATTCATCGGAAAATCACACCGAGATGGCCAAGAGCAAATGCCCAAGCAGAATCCTTCAATAAACCACTGATGAAGAGTGTAAAATCTTCATTTATTGAGGCGCGAAACTACAAACAAGGACTGTATGATTTCTTAAGACAATACCGAGCGACACCACACGTATCGACTGGTTATACGCCATTCAAGTTAATGTTTGGTAGAGATCCGACGACTCGAATGCCAAACATCGGTCATGGTAAAAGTGGAAATCTTCAAACGAGAGAAATAGCGCAACAGAACGACGACTTTTCGAAAATGAAAACAAAACGTTATAAAGACGAACGGATACATGCAAGGGACAGATCAATTAACGTAGGGGATCGTGTGTTAGTTAGAAATGAAGCCAGAACAAAATCTGATTCAATATACAAACCTACGCCATATACGGTTATTGACAGAAAAGGCACAATGGTAAGTGTTAGGAGCGATGCTGGTCATTGTATGACTCGAAATTCGTCAGTTATGAAAACTGTTGATCCTGGAATTGTCGGGAAGGAACCGGAAACATCTGAAAACGACCTCGATGAAGGGGAGATAATAGGAAATGAACAGAATTCACACGCGAGTCCGCAATCGGGTTTGGCGAGGACAAGGCCAACACGTGACAGACGTCCTCCACCATACTTAAAAGATTATGTGCCGCGCTAACAGAGCGTGTATTTTAAAAGAAAGTGAATTGGCCATAATAATGCCAATCGTATGTGTTTTATTCGATTGTACATCATGGATATATATATATATATGTGTTTGATTAAATGTAGAATTATCAAAGTAATTATTATATTCGAGAACATGAATAATTAATCAAGTTAATAAATATATATAATACCCAAATAGCGAACTATATAATGAATGAATGTTTGACAATACACACATATAGTGGAGCATACTGGAATATCCCCTCTGGAGTTTATTATAGGTTTTATAATATTAAATGCTTTTATATCATTTAAATATTATCAAACTCAAGGATATCAAATAAAAAAAAATAACTAATGTGTTTAATTAATAATGATGTTGGAGAGACAAGGAAATTATCCATGTTTGTAAAGTGTAATAATTATGTCTGATATTGCTCAAGTAGTAGAAATGTTTCATTGACTAACGTTATTCATTGGTAATAAAGCTGTAGTAAAACTGACCTACAAACGGTTGGAATTCGGACAGTTCCCAGTTTTCCTCATGATTAATTGCTTTATAACAGACCACGTGGAGTAAGGAATGCTGATATAAACAAACTCGGACAATTACAGTTCGATGCTGAATTTGTGTTCCATCTGTAGAAATATTATATACATTAATGTACATGTTTATGATTTTGGTTATTTGAATATTTATTGTATTTAGAACTAAAAAAAAATCATTAATTAAAAAAAAAATATTGACTTAATAATATTCACAATAATAAATTTATATAAGATGATGTTTCAATCCAAGAAGAGGAGGGATGTAATATCCTTCATTACTGTAGTCTGCTATTTATAACTATATTGCATGATGGGTAAAAAGAGTACTGAACTTCCGGTCAAGATATAACATGGCTTTCTAAATAAACGTATTGGGCGATAGTTTGCTGGATCACTTGTATCACTTTTTTGTAGACAGGGCATACGTTTGCACGGGTCCAGTCATTGGGAATATTACCGGTGGTCAGGGATTTTTGGAAAAGAACTGCAACGATGTCAACAATCTCTTCTCTCAGCTCCTTCAGGACAATTGGTCTAATGTTGTCAGGGCCGGCAGCTTTGTTGGCATTGAGGTTGGCGAGGAGCTTTAGTACACCTGCCCTACTGATGATGATGTCATTCATTTGTGGGTACTGACACTACTCTCTGGGATCCATGAGTCTCAGTTTTTGTATGCATTGATCTTTAAGTGTAAGTGGTATAATTGGTGAGAAAACTGATTGAAATTGTTTGTTAAGAATGTTTGCTTTTTCAGTGTTCTTAATTTTGAGAGAACCAGACTTTTGATCTTTTAATGGAGACACACTTTGTGAATCTTTTTTAGAGTTTTTTTTATAAGTGTGTATAGTTTTTGGTACAGACTTTACTTTGTGTATTAGTTTCATCATTATCATCTACAAGGTTCAGGATGTTTTCTAAGTAAGACTCATATGATTGTTTAATTCTAGCTTTTATTTGCGATTTCAAATTTTTAAATTTTAGCCATTCTTCATGATCAGATTTATTTTTATTTGTTTTTGGTTTTTTAATATTTTTATAGAGCTGGTCTCTTTTATGAATTAATTTTTAATGGATTTTGTTATCCAGGGCAAAGATGGTTTAGCTGTAATTCTTTTAGTGGGTATGAATTTTGATATGCCATCCTCAAGTGTGTGTTTGAACTGCGCCCAAAGTTCTTCAACAGACAAAGATTCAGCTTTTTGGAGTATTTCAGATGTTGAGGTTTTAATGAAAGTTTTCAACTCAGTCCAATTTGCCTTTTATACAAGGTGCAAGTACGAGGCTTTTGTTTGAGGAGGGTAGGCCTAGAAGATATTTCTGTGGATATGATGTCATGATCTGATATGCCAGGTATGACCTTGACGTTGTTTACAAGAGTGTGGTTTGAAATGAGCAATAAATCAAGAATATTGTCATTTCGTGTACTTTCATTGACCATTTGTACAAGGTTATGATCATCAATGATGTTCAGGAATTTATCATACACAGGACTTGTGTTTAAGCCTTCTTTAAGATATGGTGTATGTTCAGAGTCCCAATTTAATTTTGGGAAGTTAAAATTGCCAAGGATTAACTTTGTACCTTTTAAGTTACGCACAAGTTCAAGGGATTTTTCAAATTCTAAAATACTATTCATATCAAGTTCGTGTGGTTTGTAATAAGATACCAGAAAAAGTGACTTAACTACCTTTGATTTCTATTTTTATCCATATTATTTCACAATCGGTGTTCAGTTTTGGTTGTTTACTTGGTAGGAGGTTGTTTTTTACAAGGATAAACACTCCACCACCCTTACCTTTGAGTCTGTCACGGCGAAAAACTGTGTAGCCGAGTTCAGGTGGGAAAATTTCACTGTTATAGTTTTCTTTATTTAGCCATGACTCTGTGGCTGTAACTATATCTGGGTTTTGATCTAGAGCAAGTGCTACAGTTATCGACAGGTTAACCCAAAAAAGCCAGTTTCAGTTTCAGTTTTTATTAAACCAAGGCATATAATATGCAACTGGTTATAACAACAAACAAACAGAAAAATAACAGTCAAAAATCACTAGTATCACAATATAAAAATACAAATATGACTAGCTTAATAAACAAAAAGGAGATCATATTGTTCATTTCAAGTTCTGAATTCAATACAACATGTATTTTATATTGTAACAAATGAGAACGGAGAATGAGAAGTATTACTTATCTAAATTTTAACATAATGTTTTTACAAAATAAAGATAATTTTAGAAGAATATTTTTATCACAACTATTCATTAATGTGTCAAGTTTAAAAATATTGGGATGAGTGTAAAACCTGGGATGAAGAGATTTACGTCTTATGTCATTAAAGTACGAACATTCAAATAAGTAGTGAAATTCATCACCAATAGCTTGATACGGACATAAGGAACAGACCCTATTATTCTGATCAATTGCCAAGTGTCTGCCTTTTTCGATTGGTAATAGGTGATTCATTGTTCTAAATTTACATAAATATTTGCCTATGTCAAAAGGAAGTACATCTAGATATTTTTTCAAAACAATGAGTATTTTTATATGTACGATACACTAAACACTTAGAGGATGTGTCAATAGTACTATGCCAATCTTGTAAAAATTGATCTTGTAGTCTAAGCTTCACAACATTTTTAAAGTGATTAATATTATCTACCTTCTGTAAATGAAAATATTCTGACATGCCAAGATTACTAAGTGTTTCTTTCACAAAATTTATCCATTTAGAATTAACAATATTCCTAGAGGACAAAGACAACATTGTTTTATAAAGAAGTTTACATATCTTATTTTCCTTAGCATTTATAATTTTTACTCCAGAAACACAAAACTCTTGCTTTCACTTGTAAGGCTAATGGGAATATGCCTAACTCACCATAAACCATACAATTAGGTGTAGAAGCTTTTAAATTCAAAATAAATTTACAAAAATACAACTGAAATTTCTCTAAAAATTTGAACTTGTTCGAATCCCCAAACTTCACTTCCATAAAGAAGAATAGGTACAACCATAGAGTTAAATAAATGTAGTTGCAAAGAAATTGGTAAACACAATTTACGTGACTTTTGGATCACAGAAAACATTGCTCTTTCTAGCACTATCAACAAGAATTTTCTTTGATTTCAAAAAATTTACCATTATAATTAAAAAGTACTCCAAGGTAAGTAAAGTTATCTACCAAATCAAGCTTTTTACCATTGTACATGAAATCAAAGTCATCCTTAGGTTTTGACTTACTAAAAACCACTACTTTAGTCTTAGCTTCATTTACAACAAGATTCCACATATTACAGTACTCACTCATAGCATTTAAGGCATCTTGCAAATCAGTTTTGCTTTCTGCTAAAAGCACTGTATCATCAGCATATAACAGAAGAAACAATTTAACATAAACATCAATGACATCGTCACTAAGACATTCCCGAGTTGCGTTAGAGATATTTACAAGTCCTGTATATTTATTAGATACAAATTCTGACAAATCGTTCAAAAAGATAGAAAACAAAATTGGTGAAAGATTTTCACCTTGACGTACACCGGTATAACTACTAAAGAAACTAGTCAACTCACAGTTTACTTTAACACAAGATTTAGCCTTACTGTACATATTGTGGACTATACCAAGACACTTACCATCAATATTATGTGACAAAAGTTTGTGCCATAAATGAAGTCGATCGTACAATTACCGATTTGTTTATTTCCATTTGATTGAAACCCAGCTACTAACGCTGACAGACGAGCTCATCAAGTCCATGGACAGGCGTAAACAACATGACCTCGCTGTACTGGACTTCAGCAAAGCCTTCGACCGCGTCCCACACAGTCGCTTGCTTGTCAAGCTCCATCATTATGGCATCAGAAACCATACCCTGAAGTGGATTGAGGCATTTCTCACAGGCCGCACTCAGCGCGTAGTCGTTGATGGAGCAACGTCCGACCCAGCACCCGTTATCAGCGGAGTCCCCCAGGGAAGTGTGCTCGGACCCATACTCTTCCTGGTCTTCATCAATGACCTGCCACTTCATGTCACGTCCAAAGCCAGACTCTTTGCTGACGACTGTGTGGTATACCGGGAAATCAACACTGAAGAGGACTGCCACGTTTTGCAGGATGACCTGAAGAAGTTGGCATTGTGGGAGAAACGCTGGGGCATGAGTTTTCACCCAGAGAAATGCAGTATAATCAGGGTCCACAGGAAGAGGAACCCCATCATATACCCGTACTCCTTGAAGGGCCACACACTCGAGATAGACTCGATAACCAAGTACCTCGGAGTCCATATGTCTGGAAACCTCTCCTGGAATCAACATGTTGACAAGATCGTAAAGAAGGGCAACAGCACACTCGGCTTCCTTCGACGCAACCTGCGCAACAGCAATGAACAGGTCAAGAGCACAGCCTACATGTCACTCGTGCGACCAGGCCTTGAATATTGCTCCACCATCTGGAACCCTTATACCAAGGACCTTACACGCAAGCTCGAGATGGTCCAGAGGAGAGCTGCAAGATATGTGACGAACCGTTACCACAACACAAGCAGCGTATCCTCAATGATCCAACACTTGGAGTGGGAGACATCAGAGTCACGACGGACCAAAGCCCAGCTGACCATGACGTTCAAGATCACCAATGACCTTGTGGACATACCAGTCAGTGATTATCTCACCCCTGCCCCGAGCCGCACTAGAAGTGACCACTCCAAGAAGTTCCATCTACCATCAACATCTACATCGTACTACAAGAACTCCTTCTTCCCTCGTACAGCCACGATATGGAACAGCTTACCTGCCTCCGTTGCAGAGGCCCCTGACTTGGTATCCTTCAAGCAGGGGCTATCAGCCCTCACATTCTAATTCGCCTTAGGGCCCAGCTACAAGTACCCACTAGTGATATCCAAGGCTGTGCCGGCAGCGGCCACCGTAACCGGAGAGGTTTGGGTTGAAGAGGCGAAATATAGCTGGCATACTTTTTGTCTATATCTCTATCTTTGTACTATCCAACCTCTTCTTACTTTCTATCATTTCTTGTATATTTCTTTTTTCTTGACCTAGCACCACCCGTCGCGTCATAATCAAGTGTGATTGCGCCGACGTACAATGTAGATGTAGATGTAGAATTCTACTATGTAAAACAATCGTTGATTGGTTGTTTAGAAGGGTATTTCCCGGTTCCAATTATTTTTACACAGCGTGACACTCGGTAGTAACTACTAATTCTAAGGCTGTAGTTATCGACACATGGACGCAATTATCGACAGGTACTTTTTAATTGAGGACACTAATCCTTTTTAATGGACATATTGATAATAATTATGTTTTATAATATCATGACAATCATTATATTGCAAAAAGTATTTACTTAAATTAATAAATCGTGATTTACATGTGTTTGCAGTTTATTTTTTTTAATTGAATTGAACTTTGAACCCAAGTTGCAGACCCCTAAATTTAAGAAAAATGATAAGTCAATAACCAATTTCAATTTTTATTCAGATGTATTGATGTAGCAGAGATAGTAAAGACTGTGATGTAAGTACATGTTTAAGGTAACATACCTTTGATGTAAGTATAAGATAACATACAGACATAGTTAATTCAACAAACCATTGCATTTGAATACCACCACCAACATCATCATCATCATCGGAATCCATGTATGGTATATTTTCCTCAGAAGAGGTATTGCTGACATATATATGCCTCTACTTTTTTTCTTCTTTTCTATCAATTTCATTTTCTTTCTTATCTTTTACAACTCTTTCTTTCTTTCTCTTCCTCTCTCACTTTTCTTGCTTTATCTTTCTATCTTTCTTACTCCTCTTTTTCTGGTCTTCTCTTACTTTCTCTCACATTAACAAATTCAAAGCAACAGAACCTTACAACATTTTTGGGGATTTTTTTTCTAAGGGAAAGACTTTTCTTTTTTTTATTTAAAGGGAAATGAGTTTTTTTAAAGGCGAAGATTTGTCTGAGACAGTTGAAGTTTTAATTTTCTCTAACTTATAAGCTCAAAAGTCAGATGGACCACTTCCCTTGGGAAAATTTTTAAGGGGGAAAAAGGGCCGATCACTTAAAAAAATTTGTCAAAATCTTTTTCTTGGTGTGAATAACCTAAAAATTAAAATAAAGTTTCATAGTCTGGCAAATGAATTTAAATGGATGAAAAATTTAAAAATAAAAAATTTTGGGGTTTTTGAAATATTTAAAAAGGGAATTACAAATTCATACTTTGTATATAAAATACAATGAACCAATAACATCATTAAAAGGTTGCATTCATAGCATTATTTTCAGCATATAATTTTTGTTTTTCTGATTTCAATAGAGTATATTCCAAAATTCAAGGTAAAACTTTTGCATCAGATTTGCATAGTTTATAAATTTGAGCTTTCTCCTCAGCAGGAGTCGAAACTGACGGAGGTCCAGGCCTTGTTGGCATTTCAGGAACTCTTCCCAAATGGTTATCTAAAAGGGTGGTCCTTGGAACCCCATATAGCCTGCAGCCTTTACCTTCGACATCCCATTACATCTCATAGTTGACTTCAACTTCCCCTCATTTTGGGTGGCAAGTATTGGACCCTCTTATGATTTTGAGATGACATCTAGAACAGGAGTAATATTCTTTCATGACTGTATTGAAACCTATCATCTTTATGACTTTAAAGTTTAAAATTTGTCTGAGGTAGAACTAAATGTTTACTGTTGAACATTATATGTTAAATGGATAATTGAATAAAACATTGTTATACTATATAGTTACATTATTTTTATACTCTTCAATAAAAGATTGTTTTAAAACATAAATTTTTATTTAAAAATTGCAATGTGTCGATAAACTGTAGACCTATCTGTTTACTGGACGTAAAGTTAATCGACACCCCCCACCCTACAAACTGTATCAAATACTGTTAATATTGCATATTTAGTGGTCTGCAACCCATACACATCTAATATAAGACTAAACAAAGTGGAATAACTCTCGGAAAAAATGAAGCAAAAATCACAACTTTCAGATATTACGTAACTGACTGCCTACCCTGTGACGTAAGCTGTCCTGTCTAGTAAACAAATTGATGCAACGGTTGTAAAATGCATGCAAATTTGACTTGACCAACTCCGTGGACTTTTGCAAAATAGCAAAAAGAACGTGCAGATAGTGTTTCAGGGAAAAGATTACCTCAAATGTATTTGACAAGTTAATTTGAAAATTTTAAATAATGAAAAATAATAAAACTGTCGATAACTATAGACTGTCGATAATTGAAGCACTTGCTCTATTAATAAATTTTGAAATTCATTTATTTTTGTTAACGATTGACAAATTGATTATGCATATATAGAATTTTCAGTTTGGATACATAATCAATATGTTTTTGTTTTGGATTTTTGAGATTTATAGAGCTAGGTGTATCTGTATTTTCATCTACTAGAGGTCACGGGGGAGGAAGTGTTACACGAAGGATGGAGTTCTTATGATAACTTGTTCAGAGAGTTCATGTGATAACTGTCACGGAGTTCGTCGGAAAACATCTGTATATACTACAAAAACACTCGTTAAAATGGTTATTTTCATCGTTCAAAAAATGAGTTTTAGGTGCTAAATTAAACTTAATGATTAAGCTTGTCTTACATCTGTATTATGTGTCAAAACTAATTCACATGCCATTTTTAATCGCCTCTTGCTTTAAATCTGGTAGTTTTTCAGTAAAAATTTCCAAATTATTTGCCAAATTCACAAGTTTTGACCTGTTTATTTCTGGTCTTCATCCTTGCCATACCATAATTACCTAATTATAATGCAAAATTGCAATATAAATGCACCGGGCTAACAGATATATACCCGATTTTTCAAATATTCCGGAGTTCTGTGATAACTCTAAAGATGTTCACAGAGTTCTTATGATAACTTTTGTTATTGCCGATGTGTTTCTTGCGCTAAATCACGGCACGTTTTAGCGTTTTTTATTATTCAATAAGATTGTAAATCATTATGAAATGTAGTACGCTCATCCTTTGCGCAAAAAATAGGATATATAATGTTGGTTTTGAGTGAATTTTAGTTCAAGAGATATTATTTCTTACCCCCGTTTCTTTTTCATAGTATGTTTTTTTGTTTGACGCAGATTTTGTCCGGCTCCTAGCAGTATTCAGGCCCTTTATCATTTTCATCCAGGCATACAGACTATTTTTTCTCAGTTAAGCATCTATGTTACTGCATCAGTCAGAGAAAACAATTATTTTCTATGTAACACAGCAGTTATAATAGTACAGCGATTAATATGTTTCAAAGTTTTAAGTTACATTAGAGAACTTGCGACACTTACAAGCAACACCGGAGGAATTCTAGTTTGAATGCCCATGCACAATAACTGAAATCCCATTCTAGGTAAATCACTACTTTTAAACAATATATTTTGCAGACGACACGGAAAAGTTTGGGAAGTTATCTACATGTGTATTTGAAAACCCAGCTTAACATTGCTTATTGGTTACTGAATTATATTCAAAATAAAAAGGTTCGAAAAACTGCTCTGAAATTTTGAATAAATGTGAACAAAGTTGTTACATCTCAGGCCTAAATCCATCAAAATGTAAAATAAAAGAGCAACATTAAAACACATGTAATGCTGGACAGGTACCTAACTTTGTTCTGTCAAAGTTTGCACTCTTTGGTAGACAGATTTTTACTTTATTTGTTAAAAAGTGCGATTTGGTGCCGGGAACTGCTATGAAACCAGTAGGGCATTTATGTACGTGATAAAATGCGCTTTGAAATACTCAAATATAGTTTTTTTCCCTCCCTTTTTCCCCGGGTCGGTGTTGAGGGAGTTTCCCCTATGAAAATCTTAGGGGGAAAAACTCGCAAACTTTGCGAAATTTGGGAAAAAAAAATATAATTTCAAACTTAGTTCGCTTAAACCCTGGGGGGAAGTTAATTTTTTCAAAAATGGGTTTTTTAAAAAATGTACGAAATTTTTTTAAGACATAGGGGGAAAATTACCCCTTGGTTTATAAAATTATTTTTTATGGTAAAAAAATGATCCAAAAATTTACTTCCCCTTAGGTAAGGGAAAGCAAAATCCCTATAAAATACCCCTCTTAAAAAGGTGTTGCTTAAAAAGGGAAAACTGAGAAAACGTGACTTTTTGAGACTTTTTTGTTTTTTGGTTTAAGCGAAAAATCCTTAATATAAAGTGACCGCGGGTTCTTTTTTGACTGAAAAATGATAGAAATTAGCTTTTTTATCCTTTCGCAGACACTTAAGACCAACTTTTTATCTACATTTTTGTTGCAAAGGATGATCGTACTGCATTTCATTATGAATTTACAATCTTATTGAATAATAATAAACGCCAAAAAACCGTGCTGTGTTTTTAGCGCAAGAAACACACTGGCAATAACAAAAAGGTTATCATAAGAACTCTGTGACATCTTCAGAGTTATCACAAGAACTCCCGGAACATTTGAAAAAATCGGCTATATAAATCTGTTAGCCGGTGTTTATGATTGCAATTTTGCATTATAATTAGTAAATTATGTGTTGTCAAGGATGAAGACCAATATAAACAGGTCAAAACTTGTGAATTGGCAAGTTATTTCGAAATTTTACTGAAAACTACCAGATTTGAAGCAAGCAGAGGCGATTAAAAATGGCATGTGAAATAGGCTTTGACACATAATACAAGATGTAAGACAAGCTTAATCATTAAAGTTTAATTTAGCACCTAAAACTCATTTTGAACGATGGAAAATAACCATTTTAACGAGTGTTTTTGTAGTTAAAGATGTTTCCGACGAACTCCGTGACAGTTACACAAGAAACTCCCTGAAACAAGTTATATAAAAAAATTTCCATCCTTGTGTACATTTTCCTCCCGGGAGTGAGAAGCTTTATGGGTAAATTGAGAGGACCCTTGAAAAAATTTCAAAGATTGTTTCATCAAAAAATTGTACTTCCTTGAAAAGGGAAATTATTGCTATTGGTTAGACCCTTGGTACAAAATTCGGTTCGAGAAAACAAAACCCGGGGTGCCCGGGGCCCAAAAACCCCCTTTTAAATTTTGGGGGAAGGGTTTTGCCCCTTTTAAAAAAGATTTTTTTTCCTTACTAAAACCGTTACCCCCTTTTAAAACCTGTCATTTTTCCCCCGGAAAACTCCCGGTAACAATCGATAATTTTTGGACTGATTTAAATTACTGCTTAAACCTGAAAGTAACTTCAATTACCTCCTAAAGATCAATAGAATATAAAACTTTAGTACTAAACTTCTCCTAGAAAAAATATTTAGATTTGTACCTGTCTTAACGCATACATGCGATTTTATTTTCAAATTTGTACTGTCTACTCTATTTCGGGCGGACATGTTATGACGTCATCGTAAAAAATCGATTCCGTGAAAGCTGGTAGTAGCCACCAGTGTGTCTAGCAGGTAAGTGTGGGTTACGCATGAAGATTAAATTAAAACAAAATATCGGGGGAAATAAATCTATCATTATTTTTTAAATAAAATGTGTGCATTATTAATACTATTGAAAAGTATCATTGTATTTAAACCTAAAATGCAATGGTCGCAAATAGGCTCCGTACAAGTACTGTTGTTTAATATTTTTTTAAAAACTATTTTAATACATGCTACTCAAACATTTATCAATTGGTGGTTTGCCTTCTTGTTTACTGCTAATGACTGCCAAATGTCACTCTCGGATAAAATACTGACTTCATTTATACATGCTATATTTATATGACAATTAAGAACGTAAAAGAAATATTGAAGGAAACTATTTGAAATACACTTCAAAAATTAATCAGTATTTGTACAAAATAATATTTCAAGAGCTCTTTTTCACCGATTGCCGATATTTAATACATATTAACCTATTGATAAAGTTAAATGTCTTTTTTGACATACTTTATTAAATTTACTAAAAAGGAACTTTATTGTGATCCAGCCATATGCTGTGTAACTATAAAGGAAGGGTCACATGTTTAATTGAAATAAATTTTTAAGTAGAGGATATTAAAAAAAAAGTCATTGAGAAGATCAGAAATTTCAAATGAACAGATTAAAGAGACTTATAAATGTATAAGGTGTATGGTCTTGTTGTTTCATACTGTTTTGGTGACACTTTTGTTTGTGTCCCTTGTTGTTTTCTCGTCTAATGGTAAGTATCTTCCCTTTGCCCCTAGTTATTTTTATTTCGCCCCTTCCCCCCGAATTTCCTATCCCCTTCCCTGTGCCGTTAACTTAGTGGTCCTGTTTCATAATGTTTTGGTGACACTTTTGTTTGTGTCCCTTGTTGTTTTCTCTCGTCTTTGGTAAGTATCTTCCCTTTGCCCCTATTTTATTTTTTATTTCGCCCCCTCCCCCTTCCCCGAATTTCCTTTCCCCTTCCCCCTGTTGCCGTTAACTTAGTGGTCCTATTAATCATTCATTTATTTATTTTCCTTTTGATTTCCTTCTCAGTTTAACATTTTAGTGATAAGCCCCCTGACCGTGCTCTCCCTTGCGCCCTGTCCCGTTTTTAATTTACTTTAGGATCCTCTGGGTTCCTTGCCAATGGTTCTTGTTCCTGGGTCGTGTGGGGGTTGCGTTCATTGAACGTCGCCTTTCCTTGTTTTCATCTTGTTTTCATATTGTATATCATGTATACCGAACCGTAAAGATAATGATTATCAATACAAGGTTCGGCAAGCAAGCAAAGAAATGTAAATTAAACAGAAAAATCTTATCCACATACATGTATCCACCCTCCAAAAAAAAACCCCACCAAAAAAACGCCTGAAACTGCAAAAATCGAAACATAAAATACACATGAGTGCCAAAGACGGCTCTGGTAGGTGCAAGTGCTCCCTTTCGCCGGTTTAAACAGAATTGATCACTTAAACATAATAATGTTGAAATTTTTTAATCAACATCCACAGATGTGTACATAATACGGGCGTAATCATGGAACTTTCAATGTGACACATTCGAGGTGCCGTTCAATTGAAAAAGCGTTTATCAGAGGTTTTTGGTGTCCTTTATGCGACAGTCTTCTAAAGACATTTCTTCCATCTGTCCTTACATTGTTATGCTATTCAACGTTAAATAACGGTCACTAATTTTTGCCGCTTGCTGCGTTTTTTATCATAAACCCCGGTCATATCTGTGCGACAATTGTATTTTACTGAGGACTGTCTGAAATTCCATTTTTATAGTTTGAAATTTTAAGATTTTTTTTTCTGCAGAATTTTATTAAGGTTATTTGGTTGTTTTGAACTTTTCCCCTACACACCGTCCTCAAAAATTCTTTTTAAAACCGATAAAACAACTAAAAATTGATATGGAGTGTAATATAAATTGAAATTCTTCTTGCTTCATCATGGTATATGTATATGATAATTATAATTCATTAAGATGTACCTACAATTACATTGTATTTTCGTATGTGGGAAATCATGGCAGGGCTATAAAATAAAAAGGTAGTTCAGAAAATTGCACCTAATGATCACAGATGTTAAAAAATCCAACTTAATAATATCTAATTTTGACAATTTAAACGGACTTAAATGCAGTATGATTTCTGACAATCGGACATCATAAATATTTAATTTCTAAGTCAGGTTATCAGAATTTCCTTTTCACATTCTCTTTTTAATGCTGACATATTTGTGTGTGAATAAAAGAGTTATTCCTGCAATAATTCATATAAATAACATAAACAAATTGTATAATAAAATCTTGGCAAATACAATCGATCGCCGCCGGGATACCTGTGTTACACCATGGAATTTACAATTTTACCATGACACCGCTTTCCAATATGGCCGCTTTCAATAATTTTCAACGATTAAAAAATTAAAGTGGAATATTTAGACTTCTGTTCGACTTTGAAGTATGATATTTTGGAACCTTGCATAAAAAACGATTCTCTTTCAGGTAATGTAGACCGTTTCTTTGAAACTTTTCTAGTTTTCGTTCCCAACAACTTCTAATTGGGAAGCGTCCGTGCATAAAAATGCAGTTCGTGGTTGGACTTGGAAAAAGACAGCGCCCGTCCAAAATTATCTCGGTGTCTCTTTGACAAGTCTAATTAGTTGGACTATCCGTGGCCGAGTGGTTAAGGTCACTGACTTCAAAGCACTTGCCACTCACCACTGTGCTTTCGAACCCTGCCGCGAAATTTGATTTTTTTTCATGCGAGGAAGCTATATCCAACTTGAGTATAATCAAATGGGCAGACAGCCGTTCAATCGTCGACAGCCGTACCAGTATATACATGTCGGCGCAGAAAACACAATTGACAGGTGGTATAAGTATTCATCTATTTTTAACATATCCCAACTGTGTCCGAGTAAATCAATGTTATGGATTAATAGTCAACATCAAACAAATTTCTGGCCATGTGCAAACTTTACTTTACGTGAATTTTGACTGAAAATAAACCAAACTTTTCACGCGATGAGATGCGGCATTTTTCTTAAAAGTCACAAAAACTTTTATTTTCTCATGATAATAAATCCTTTATCATACGATTCGTAAACGTCAACATTTCGTCATTAAATATTCCAAACCATACCTTCAAAAATGCTTTCTCTGTTAAAGTTATAGGTATTTAAAGTCATCAGCCGTTCGCCTCTTTTTCATAATATCATCGACATCCATTCATCAGCATGAAGGAATAACGCTAAAAACCGTTCAATGAAACAATGTTCAGCGCTTTTGTGCTACAGTAACTAGGAAAGAGTAAAACTTTTTTTGTTCATGTAAAATATTCATTAATTCATGATACTTTCTAATGGACCTTTCCGGTTTTTTCGTAGCGGAACTTTTAGCCACACATTTTTCAATTCATTGCTAAGTCAACTGCTCACAAACAGTATCACAAACATAAGATGCAAACCAGGTCAACCAGTGACTATGCATTATCTCAGTGTAGCGATTGGATAACAAGTTAGCCAATATTATTTACATAAAACTGTAAACACCGGAAAGGTCCCTTCACTTGTATATTATTAGTTATAAAGATTGTTGACAGGTTATATGACCCTATATAAACGGCTATTTGTAAATATAACCCGAGCCGTTAGGCGAGGGTTATATTGCAAACAGCCGTTTATATACGGCCATATAACCTGTCAACAATCTTTATAACGAATTTATAATACAGCAAGCATAATTTTTTTAGAGAAAAAAGTATGATTTCTTCATGAATCGACAACAGCCGTGTATATAAAATCAAAGCACAGAAGGCGCTGAATTTGTTTGGGTCTCAGAATGTCAGAAAGGTGAAGGTTGTGAGATTATAAACCAATTTGTTTTTGTATAGTGCCACCAATGCTTTCCAGCGTTTTAATTGTAGTAAATTGGCTATAAGACTAATTGCAACACTGATATTCAATCCAATGTTTATTTGACTTAAACAATTTGAAAAAAATGAGTTGACTTAACCGGGATTTGAACTCCAGATCTCTCGCTTTCTAAGCCAGCGCGCAAACCCCTCGGCCACGGTGAATTTATATGTAAACGGCCTGAAGAAAACCATATTATTCTAAATTAGGGTTTGTAACGACGCTAACACTTTTGTAAATAATCATGGCGCTTACTATAAGCATGCATATCTATAAAGAACAAGTACAAATGTTGCTGCAATGCAGCAATTGAGAAGCTCCGCGCAAAAAAAATGTGCTCATTACAGATACATTACCAAATCATTCCTACGCACAGGTCATGCTATATTCAGATTAAGTACTATTGTAGATTTTTTCCGAATGTTTTGTGAACCATTTTTTGCATAATTATACTTATCTTATGCACTGTCCATAACTGTCCATCGTTAAAAAGAGGGGAAAATATTTAATATAAAAAATGCTTTCACTGATGCCTACCTGGTAAGGAAAGTAATTCCATTGAATACAAACAAGACTTACAAGACTTGTAAATGTTATGTGACATGACTGTACTGTGTTCTGTTTCAGTAACAGAAGATAGATGATAGAAATATCAAAGTCTGTTATAATTGTAACAAATATACAAATAGTAACAAAACGGACTAATATTATAAGATAGTAATATTACATTTATATTTTTCATGTCAAATTAGAAAAATGGTTTCTTTCAATACTGAAAGTAGAATACACTCTGGAATGAAAAATGGGATGAATTTCCAAAAGACCAAATTCAGGATTTTTTTGTTTGTTATACACGCGTTACATGGAGATTCAGTATTTATCAATATAATAAAAGACTGTTACCTGAATTTAAGGTAGGTATGAGGAAATTCACTTATTATCATATTCGTGCGAGACAAAGATATGAAAGCTATTTGACATTGGTAATATATATATAAAAAAAACTATTGTTAATTAATTTTTAGGGAGATCAATATATATTTTATGTTGAATTGCTTTAAAACCATTCATAAAAAACATTACACTTCATGTTCAAACTGCAGATCAATGTTTCTGTTGTTGTCATGATATCTATCTATAGCCTATGCTTAAGGTGATTCCGCTTTGTCAGCCATGTTTGTTTTAACTAAAGTCTGTCCAAAGTGAAAGTAGGCCAAAATTCATATAGCAACAAAGCTCTTATTGTAAAATGATGAACCATTTGAAAATACACTTCCAGGTTTATATTTTAAGGACAATTATAAACAAAAATAAAAATGATAACAATAAGAACATTTACCTTGAATGTGCTACATTTCTGAAGACAAAAACATTCTGTTGCAAAGTTTTATGCACATTCCATGTATTGCCCAAATCCTTTTAAAGTCTGTTTTAGTGCAACAAAAAGCTTTTTTTTGCAGCAAATACAAAAAATCTTTTCAAAACTTACTCTCCAAATAAATCAGTATCTCATGTCCTTCTAAGCACATGGCCTCCGTTATTTTTTGTAAAAAAGTAGTGCAAGAAAACAATCGTCATTTATAGCCTTATGAACTACAATTAAAATGAAAACACAATCAAACTTTAAAATCTAACCTTTTTTAACAGTGAAATGTGCCTATTTGTCATGTACACAAGAAATAGGTAAATCATGTTTATTTTCATGGTACTACTTTTTTACACATGCCATGGAGGCCACGTTTTTTCAAGGTCAGATAAACTACTTTCCTAAGATTTATGTTTTTAAAAGTTTTTGTTTGTATTTTCTGCAAAAAGTACCATTTGTTTGCACTAAAATAGACTTTAAACTGGATTTTGCCATTCATGAAATGTGCATAAAGATTTGCAACAGAATGTTTTTTGTCTTCAGAAATGTAGCCCATTCAATGTAAATTTCTTATTGTTATCATTTTTCTTTTTGTTTAAAATAGTCTTTAAAACATAGAATTAGAAGTGTACTTGCAAATAGCTCATCATATAACAATGTGAGCTTTGTTGATATATGAATTTGGCCTACTCTCACTTTGCTCAAACTTAGTGTATACAAACTTGGCTGACAAAGCGAATCACCTTAATTAAGGTGAGTCCATCCTCTCGCAAGGCTACAAAATGCATTCATACCATTATCACTAAGTAGTATGCTGTATCAATGATGCTAAATAAATGTAACCTAATATACTAAAGTTTAATTATTTCAAAACAACCAATATATCAACATGTTATTATTAAAACATTTAATTTCATAAATATAAATTAAAAATAATTATCAAAAAACAAAATTGTTAAAATCTTATCCCTGAAATCTTCTTTATATTGACAACAAATTCAATCACTAATAGTATACTTGATATGATGTGTGTAATGTATTTCAAAAATGTAACAAATTATAATTGCATGTACTACTAAAAAGGGAAATAACAAATGTATAACATTTAAAGCTATTTATAGCTTTCGAATTTATGTAAAAGCAGAACTGTTTCCGGTTCTCATTCATTAATATGACATGCTGCGAATCATCGACGGGGAAACCAATATAGAAATCGAAAAGGACTTTTTGAATGCGGATTTACTTTTTTAGCTGTTAATGCGAAAGGATTTATTGCTCAAATCCGGGCCCATGGACAAAAAAATAGTAAACACAAATAGCTCCGCGCCTGTGGGCGCGGAGCAATAAAACAATATTAGAAATCCTCGATCATTCGGGAATTATTTTGCTTGAAAATTAATGCGCCTGTCATTTTACCATCTTTACGCAATGATCTCCCTGAATTTTTCGGCGTAAGTGTACATATAAAGGGAAGTAACCGCTTCAAAAAAGCGGACTATACTTCGGCATTTTTGCAATTTAACAGCATTAGAGTCTGAAAATTTCGCTACCATTATTTGTTTGGGTCTGACGACCCAAACAATAATCTATATAACATCACTATTATCCAATGAAAAGCGACGTTACAAACTGCAGTAATTATAAGTACATTTATAAATACTGCACGTTTGTAACGTCACTTTTTCATTGGATAATTGTGACGTTATATATTTTATACTACACGGCTTGCTGTCTATTTATAAAGAAATCTAAAATTTTTTTTCTCTGAAAAAAGGAAGTTTGCAGTATTAATAAATTCGTTATAAAGATTGGTTGATAATAACCTGTCAACAATCTTTATAACTAATATATTATACTGGTACGGACTGTCCACGGTTGAACGGTGTCTGCCCATTTCTGATTGTACGGTGTGATACTGAAGGCGTCAGTGATTTTTTTAAGGTCCCGGGCCCGTTCCTGTCTGAAATAATGCCCGGATGGGCACCTGAGGTCTTCATCCACCAGTTAAGCTTGAAATTCGCCATATGGACCACTGATGTGTTGGTGCGACGTTGAACCCAACCAAAATATTTGTGTTTAAAAAATGTCATGTGTATGGTTTCCGTATCTTGTGTATTTATTGAAGAATCACTGGTTAAAATTACACGAATTTGTTTAATGATTAGACAGTTTTCTTTCCGGTAGTTGTTGTCGGTGGATTGCAGTAGCCATATCTTATTTGCTGTTGAACAGACAAAACCGATGGAAGTTATTTTATTGCCTTTGTGTGAGAGTTAAAAATACAAAAAAATGAGAAAAAAAAAAATGAAATAATAAAAATGATAAAACAACACTTTAAATTACTATAATTTATTATTAAAATATCAGTGAATATTTCATTCAAGTATTCATTCAAGCATTCAAAAAATTCTAATATTGTCCAAGTTTTGAAACTGTTGTCGAATTTTATTGTATTCAAACAATCATTATGAATTTTTAATTTATTTCTAAAGCTGTATTGAAAACATATCAAACACGTGATACTATCAAATTATATGGGATTACATCGCATTAAGATAAAATGCTTCTCCAGTTTTCCCCTTAAAATTTGTTGATGGATTTACTTAAATAATACATATAATCAACACAGTGGGGGTTCAGACTTCCGTAAAAAGCTATACTTTTTGAAGGCAAAAAAAAAAACTATTTTCCTTTCATTCTATCCTTAGCAAGCTAAAGGAGGATAATACTGTCCAAGGCTTAACATATT
This sequence comes from Ruditapes philippinarum, assembly GCF_026571515.1. NCBI lineage: Eukaryota > Metazoa > Mollusca > Bivalvia > Venerida > Veneridae > Ruditapes > Ruditapes philippinarum. Next base: position 4,409 of record NW_026858763.1, on the reverse strand, counting down.
TTCTGTAGGCGGTCCTTTATTTTTGTGTCTGAAAAAGGAAGTCGAATTAAGTTTTATATATCGCTGAAATATTAACGCAGAAAAAATTGATTCTAGAATGCAAAGATGTTATCCTGAAAATATTGATTTCAATTTTCAAAGTTACTAGAATTTATTTAAGTGAAAGAACAAACGTAAAACCGATATGCCTTGGGTTCACCGAACACACATGGACTAACACCGCCGTTTAATTGGAAATTTCAAGCTATTGCTTTTTTTGCAAGGATCTTAACCACTGGGATAGGTCATTGTGAGCTCTATGCTACTCCGTAAGATGTGTTTTTTTTTGAAAATATATAGAATTTAATAAAAGGGGAAAACCCAAAAAACTTTAACCTTGAAACCTATTTCAACGCCCTAAAATAAGAATGCAGTCTTTTTTATTTTTTTAATTCATATAAAATCAGCCAATTGGGAGTAACAATGGGTTCCCGGGGGATGGTGAATTTTTTAAAAAAACTTTTGAATTATATAACAAAAAATAAACCGTCGCCCAATAAACTCACAAATTGGGGGGAAATTTTTTAAATTTAATTATTTATATTCTTATATAAACTGTAAACCTTTTGCACAAGCGTTGCAACTTTTTTCGAAAAATTTTATCATTAAAAAACGGGTTTCAGAAAATTTTTACTTTTGAAAAAATGTAAAATTTATTTTTACTATAAGGAAATAATGGCCGCAACCGAACAACCGCCAGTAAACACACCGGCATCTTGCGACCATCGGTTTAGTATAATCATTCTTTGACCTAGCCCTAGGTACATTATGGACATGTGCGGACTCCAGCATGAATTTGCGATGCCTGGTGTGGCGATTTGATCTTACCTGCATAATATTTTTTTTTTATAGATTTCATAATAACCACATCTGTTTCCATGTTTCGTTTTAGTCACAATTTAGCCATTCAATAGATTCCACTCCAAAAAAATATTGACCAGCATTGATTTAACCAAATAAATGCGCCAATGCTACGCGGACATAGCATTACGTTGTCATTTTTTCTACATAGTTTTTAAAAATTCTAGGTATTTCGGTAAAAGTATAACACGCCTCCGGAGCCAACACGTGTGTGGATCAAACTTATTGGTCAATATTTAAATTGCATAACTGTCAGTGAAATAGTTTTCGACGCAAATGAAGCATATGCTAGATTCCGTGTCCCATTGGCATTGAAACGGGTTGTAGCGATTTGTTATTTGTCAAATTAATTAAATTGTGTCAAAACACTATTTGAGCTTTCAGACTCATCTTTTGTGCGTTATTTTGCAAAAAACCCAGTACAATACTCTAAATTTCTCCACTTGAAGGAAATAAGGCAGCAAGCAAAAGTTTAAAAGGAAGCAGATCCCAGTGGTTTTATTTCTTTTTGGCCCTTTGTGGCGATTTCGTCTGTCAATTGTTAATTCTACAAATTTCCGTATTATTTTAAAAAAATCTATCCCATTAAACTTTTTATTTTTTGAAACCCTTTTCATGGATTTTTTATAAAATATATCGAAAGCGTTTTCAGAAAAAAAAGGTAAACCCGCAAAGATTAATTGATCATCTTGTCTTTTCATATTCTATTCAATATTCGTTAAAAGTTTTGCCAGTATGGTTTATCTTATATTCATTTTTAAAATCTTTTTGTTTTAACAATTTATTTAGGTTTTTTTTTTGTTCAGGGGCCAATATTTTTTTTTTCCCTTTGTTTTTAAAATTTTAAACTTTAAAGAATTTAATAACAAAATTTGATGACGTGCTAAAAGACCCATAATAATAAAGTTTAAATAAAATTTAAAAAGTTGAAAATATTCTTTTTAAAAAACTTTTTTTTGGGAAATGATTTAAATCAATTACTGGGAAAAAAAATTTTTTGGAAATGTTTATTTTTCAGGGTTATTTGGGATTTAATATATTGAAATACTTCTTCCGAAGAAAAAAAGTCTGGTTTTTTTTCTGCCCCTTCTGATTTCAAATGTGTGTATACAGAATATTGATCATCGAATTAAAAAGATTTATTGTGTAAACCATATCCTTTTTTGCGGAGTTTTTCGTCCTAGAAATCCAAGTACAATTGGAAAATTTACGTCGGGAACGTTGTCACGTTTGTTACCTTAGGGCAGCGATAAAAATGCTTAAAAAACTCGTTTTTGTATCAGGCCTTAATATGGTGCTAGTGCTCATTGGCCCATCCCTTCGTTTTTTATTACTGCCGAATATAATAGAAACTTAAGTAAGACCCCGCTGACTCTATGTTTTCAATCACGCTGAACAACCCCTTTTTGTTTTTGAAAAAAATTCGGGGGAGAGAGACAGCCATTCACTGTTGAAAGTAGTAACTTTGCAAAAGGTTCGAGAGAAGCACAACAAAAACTTACTAGCCACGCCATAACGTGATGAAAAACGACCCAAAAATTTGATCCAGTTCCTGCAAAAGTGTTTTGCCTTGAAAAGCCATCGCGGGTTTGAAGTGCGCAGATTTTAAAATGACTGGTTTGTGCAGTATGATACGTTGAAAAAAGAGGGCAAATATTTACTTCCCCTTTTAAAAAGTCTCAAAAAATGTCAACATGAATCGCTTAAATTTTCCATATTAAGTCACTTATACATAAGCTCATAATTTTTCTCGTAAAAATCTTGATATCTTGGGCCCGACATTCTGGAAAAACATTTAAGCAGGGAGCAGTTCAATATTACTGTAAAAATAGTTTAACTATTTTTTAAATTTGAGAAGGTTTTTAATTTTAAAAAAAAGTTCTGGTTGTTTTAAAAAGTTCTATTTTTTTCCCAAAATTAGTTTTAAAAAAGTTTTTTATCACTGGTTATTCATTTTTTCCAATAAATCTAAATTTTATCTTAAAAAAAATTTTTTACAGAAAAAAGTTCCTATAAAATTTTTCGCTAAAAACTAATATCTCGTTTACCAGAAGGAGGTCAAAAAAAAGCTGTTTTTTTCCATTTTAACTTAAAATGGATCAAAATAGAGCTTATTCAGTCTCTTTGATTCAGCCGCAATACGTTTTAAGGGGTAAAAAAAAACCCGGTACTTCCGGTTAAAACGTAGAATTTGAGGGGGGACAAAATTGATCTTTGTTTAAAAATAAGAACCATTTCGAAAATATTAAAACAGATTTCTTTCCCCCATTGCTTAAAAATCTTTTAAATTTAAAAAAAATTTGTATTACCCAAATTTCATGAATTCCGCCCATTTGATATTTTTTTTTTGGAAAAAGTTTAATTTAAAAAAAATCCGTTTTAGTGAACATCAAAATGTTGATATTTTTCAAAAAAATTTTTCGCGAGAGGTAAAAATTTAAAAAAGTGCAGATAAATAATACTAATATATTAAAAAATGACCATGAACGATATTTTTATAAAATTAATCCAGATGAAACAAGTTAGTATCTTATATTTATTTTGTTATTTCAGTTGAAAAATATAAATAAAATTAGCAGTTTTTTAAAGATTTATTTAGATGCTATTTTTAGTTCATAATAAATATTCAGAACGATCAAAAACCCGAAAAAGGGAAATTGTAGGAAATAAAATTTTTGTACGGTTAAATTGTAAAAAACCATATTTTTATAGAGGGGGGTTTTATTCGGGTTTTTGGGGCTCATCCACTTTCTTTTTCCCGACAAAAGTTAAATTTGACATAAGATAAAAAAGAGGAAATTTTTCCGAAACAGTTTCTCAGAACTACTTCCACAGCCTCTTATATGTGGTCAAGCATTGACATGTGTCCCATATTTGGGGATTCCATTTCAGGTCTGATGCTCATCCGCTTCCGGGGTTTACCAACTTCAAACCCAATGGTCAGAAATGCAGAAAATTTAAGTAACATCACAGTCTATGATATTTTGTAAACATATGCAACCGGCCTTTTTTTGTCGTGACCCCTTTTTAATGTCATTTTAATGTTTGTGATATTTTTTAAAAAAATTTGTAAAAAGCCCAAGGTAGTTCCCTAAACCGATTTCCAATAAACCAATCTTAACACATTTTCTATTACTGGAACTCAAAAAAGCAAAAATTATATATATATATTTTTTGCCCGAAGTTTTAATATATATTTTTAATCAAAATATAATTTTAAAAAAACTGGAAAAGGAATTTTTTTAGAAAAAAAAATTTTTAAAAATGTTAAAAAAAATCAAAATTAAAAATTGGCTAAATCTTTGATAAAGTAAATATCTTTTTAGAATGCAGAAACAAAATAAATTTTTAGGGAAAAATTTTTTGGGATCTTGTTTTGTTAAAAACAAATAAAAAAAGTTCAAAACAACAAATTTTTCCCAAATTAGGGGAAAAAACCCCCATGTTAACATGGAAGAACTAGTTTTGAGTAATTCCAAATTTTTTCATCATTTTTTTTTAACTAAAAA